>NC_092224.1:43227798-43337839 GCF_036320965.1 Panulirus ornatus
GAGGAAAGGATCACAATTTTGCGCGTGATCAAAATAGTCCTGAGAGTCCACAGGGAAAATGAAACACAATAAGTTCCCAAGTGCACTTTCATGTAATAATCACATCATCAGGGGAGACACAAAAGTGAAATATAAGTCCGTTGATATACATCGAAGAGACGAAGCTAGGATACAATTTGGTAAACATGTGATTGTCTAAAACAACCACATGTCTACCAAATGGTATCCTAGCTTCGTCTCTTCGATGTATATCTCTCGTGTCTCCCCTGATGATGTGATTATTATACGAAAGTGCACTTGGGAACTCATCGTGTTTTGTTTTCCCCATGGACTCATAGAATATATATATATATATACATATATACACCTTTCTCCCCTATCCCCAGGGATAGGGGAGAAAGAATACTTCCCACGTATTCCCTGCGTGTCGTAGAAGGCGACTAAAAGGGGAGGGAGCGGGGGGCTGGAAATCTTCCCCTCTCTTTTTTTTTTTTTTTTTTAATTTTCCAAAACAAGGAACAGAGAAGGGGGCCAGGTGAGGATATTCCTTCCAAGGCCCAGTCCTCTGTTCTTAACGCTACCTCGCTAACGCGGGAAATGGCGAATAGTTTGAAAGAAAGAATATACACCTGCAGTTAGGGGAGAAAGAATAGTTCCCACGTATTCCCTGCATGTCGTAGAAGGGACTAAAAAGGGAGGGAGCGGGGGGCTGGAAATCCTTCCCTCTCATTTATAATTTTCTGAATGAAGGATCAGAGAAGGGGGCCAAGTGACAATTTCCTTAAAAGGCCCAGTCCTCTGTTCTTAACACTACCTCACTAACGTAGGAAATGGCAAATAGTATGAAAAAAAAATATATTCACCACCTCACACTACATATTATCCTCAAACATCTCATTTCCAGCACATTTACCCTCCTCCGCACAACTCTATCCATAGCCCACGCCTCGCAACCATACAACATTGTTGGAACCACTATTCCTTCAAACATACCCATTTTTACTTTCTGAGATAATGTTCTCGACTTCCACACATTCTTCAAGGCTCCCAGAATTTTCACCCCCTCCCCTCCCCTATGATTCACTTCCACTTCCATGGTTCCATCCACTGCCAAATCCACTCCCAGATATCTAAAACACTTCACTTCCTCCAGTTTTTCTCCATTCAAACTTACCTCCCAATTGACTTGTCCCACAACCCTACTGTACCTAATAACCTTGCTCTTATCCACATTTACTCTCAGCTTTCTTCTTTCACACACTTTACCAAACTCAGTCACCAGCTTCTTCAGTTTCTCACATGAATCAGCCACCAGTGCTGTATCATCAGCAAACAACAACTGACTCACTTCCCAAGCTCTCTCATCCACAACAGACTGCATACTTGCCCCTCTTTCCAAAACTCTTGCATTCACCTCCCTAACAACCCCATCCATAAACAAATTAAACAACCAAAAGAGACATCACACACCCCTGCCGCAAACCTACATTCATTGAGAACCAATCACTTTCCTCTCTTCCTACACGTACACATGTCTAACATCCTTGATAAAAACTTTTCACTGCTTCTAACAACTTGCCTCCCACACCATATGTTGTTCTTAATACCTTCCACAGAGCATCTGTATCAACTCTATCATATGCCTTCTCCAGATCCATAAATACTACATACAAATCCATTTGCTTTTCTAAGTATTTCTCACATACATTCCTCAAAGCAAACACCTGATCCACACAAAATCTACCACTTCTGAAACCACACTGCTCTTCCCCAGTCTGATGCTCTGTACATGCCTTCACCCTCTCAATCAATACCCTCCCATATAATTTACCAGGAATACTCAACAAACTTACACCTCTGTAATTTGAGCACTCACTTTTATCCCCTTTGCCTTTGTACAATGGCACTATGCAAGCATTCTACCAATCCTCAGGCACCTCACCATGAGTCATACATACATTAAATAACCTTACCAACCAGTCAACAATACAGTCACCACCTTTTTTAATAGATTCCACTGCAATACCATTGAAACCCGCTCCCTTGCCGGCTTTCATCTTCCGCAAAGCTTTTACTACCTCTTCTCTGTTTACCAAATCATTTTCCCTAACCCTCTCACTCTGCACACCACCTCAACCAAAACACCCTATATCAGCCACTCTATCATCAAACACATTCAACAAACCTTCAAAATACTCACTCCATCTCCTTCTCACATCACCACTACTTATCACCTCCCCATTAGCCCCCTTCACTTAAGTTCTCATTCGTTCCCTTGTCTTATGCACTTCATTTACCTCCTTCCAAAACATCTTTTTATTCTTTAAAATTTAATGATACTCTCACCCCAACTCTCATTTGCCTTCTTTTTCACCTCTTGCACCTTTCTCTTGACCTCCTGCCTCTTTCTTTTATACATCTCCCACTCATTTGCATTATATCCCTGCAAAAATCGTCCAAATGCCTCTCTCTTCTCTTTCATTATTAATCTTACTTCTTCATCCCACCACTCACTACCATTTCTAATTTGCCCACCTCCCACGATTCTCATGCCACAAGCATCTTTTGCATAAGCCATCACTGCTTCCCTAAATACATCCCATTCCTCCCCCCCTCACCTTTTTCCATTCTATATTCAGTCTCTCCTGGTACTTCCTCACGCAGGTCTACTTCCCAAGCTCACTTACTCTCATCACTCTTTTCACCCTAATATTCTCTCTTCTTTTCTGAAAACCTCTACAAATCTTCACCTTCGCCTCCACAAGATAATGATCAGACATCCCTCCAGTTGCACCTCTCAACACATTAACATCCAAAAGTCTCTCTTTCACACACCTATCAATTAACACGTAATCCAATAACGCTCTCTGGCCATCTCTCCTACTTACATACGTATACTTATGTATATCTCTTTCTAAACCAGGTATTCCCAATCACCATTCCTATTTCAGCATATAAATCTACAAGCTCTTCACCATTTCCATTTACAACACTGACCACCCTATGTACACCAATTATTCCCTCAACTGCCACATTACTCACCTTTGCATTCAAATCACCAATCACTACAACCTGGTCTCGTACATCAAAACTAATAACACACTCACTCAGCTGCTCCCAAAACACTTGCCTCTCATGATTTTTCTTCTCATGCCCTGGTGCATATGCACCAATAATCATCCATCTCTCTCCATCCACTTTCAGTTTTACCCATATCAATCTGGAGTTTACTTTCTTACACTCTATCACATACTCCCACCACTCCTGTTTCAGGAGGAGTGCTACTCCTTCCCTTGCTCTTGTCCTCTCACTAACCCCTGGCTTTATTCCCAAGACATTCCCAAACCACCCTTCCCCTTTACCCTTGAGCTTCGTTTCACTCAGAGCCAAAACATCCAGGTTCCTTTCCTCAAACATACTACTCATCTCTCCTTTTTTCTCATCTTGGTTACATCCACACACATTTAGACTCCCCAATCTGAGCCTTCAAGGATGATGAGCACTCCTTGCATGACTCATTCTTCTGTTTCCCCTTTTAGAAAGTCAAAATGCAAGGAGGGGAGGGTTTCCAGTCCCCCGCTCCCATCCCCTTTAGTCGCCTTCTATGACACGTGAGGAATGCGTGGGAAGTATTCTTTCTCCCCTATCCCCAGGGATATTTAGTTGTTATACTTTATCGCTGTCTCCTGCATTAGCAAGGTAGTGCAAGGAAACAGACGAAAGAATGGCCCAACACACCCACATACACATGTAAATACATGCGTACACACGCACATATACATACCTATACGCTTCAATGTATACATACATATACATATATACACACATACATATTCATACATGCTACCTTCATCCATTCCCGCAACACATGAAATGGCACCCCCATCCCGCCACACATGAAGTGGCACCCCCATTCCCCCTGTGTGCATGTGAAGTAGCGCTACGAAAAGAAAACGGTCACATTCATTCACACTCAACAGTCTCGAGCTGTCTTGTGTAATGCACCAATGCCACAGCTCCTATTCCACATCCAGACCCCACAAAACTTTCCATGGTTTACCCCAGACACTTTACATGCCCTGGTTTAATCCATTGACAGCATGTCGACCCCAGTATATCACATCTTTCCAATTCACTCTATTCCTTGCATGCCTTTTACCCTCCTCTATGTTCAGGCCCCGATCACTCAAAATCTTTTTCACTTCCTTCTTCAACCTCCAATTTGGTCTCCCACTTCTCCTCGTTCTCTCCACCTCTGACACATATATCCTCTTTGTCAATCTTTCCTCACTCATTCTCCCCATGTGACCAAACTATTTGAACACACCCACTTCTGCTCCCTCAACCACACTCTTTATTACCACACATCTCTCTTACCTTTTCATTACTTAATCAAACCACCTTACACCACATATTGTACTCCAACACATCCACCCTCCTCTGCAAAACCCTATCTATAGCCCATGCCTTGTAACCACATAACAGTGTTGGAACCACTACTTCAAACATACCTATTTTTGCTCTCCGAGATAACATTCTCACCTTCAATGCTCCAAGAACCTTCACTCCCTTCCCCATCCTGTGACTTACTTCCACTTCCATGGTTCCATACCCTGCTAAATCCACTCCCGGATATCTAAAACACTTCACTTCCTCCAGTTTTTCTCCATTCAAACTTACCTCCCAAATAACTTGTCCCTCAACCCTACTGAACCTAATAACCTTGCTCTTATTTAGATTTACTACCAGCTTTCTTCTCTCATAAAATGTACCAAGCTCAGTCACCAGCTTCTGCAGTTTCTCGTGTAAATCAACCACCAGCGCTGCATTATCAGCGAACAACAACTGACTCACTTCCCGAGCCCTCTCATCCATAACATACTACATAATTGCCCCTCTCTCCATAACGCTTGCATTTACCTCCCTAACAACCCCATACATAAACAAATTAAACAACCATGGAGACATCACACACCCCTGACACAAACTTACATTCACTGAGAACCAATCACTTTCCTCTCTTCCTACACGTACACATGTCTAACATCCTCGAAAACACTTTTCACTGCTTCTAAGAACTTGCCTCCCACATCATATATTCTTAATACCTTCCACAGAGCATCTCTATCAACTCTATCACATGACTTCTCCAGATCCATTATTGCTACATACAAATCCATATGCTTTTCTAGGTATTTCTCACATACATTCTTCAAAGCAGACACCTGATCCATACACCTCTACCACTTCTGAAACCACACTGCTCTTCCCCAGTCTGATGCTCTGTACATGCCTTCACCCCCTCAATCAATACCCTCCCATATAATTTCCCAGGAATACTCAACAAACTTATACCTCTGTAATTTGAGCACTCACTTTTATCCCCTTTGCCTTTGTACAATGGCACTATGCAAGCATTTTGCCAATCCTCAGGCACCTCACCATGAGTCATACATACA
Organism: Panulirus ornatus; assembly: GCF_036320965.1. Taxonomy (NCBI): domain Eukaryota; kingdom Metazoa; phylum Arthropoda; class Malacostraca; order Decapoda; family Palinuridae; genus Panulirus; species Panulirus ornatus. The sequence continues at coordinate 43,233,258 of NC_092224.1, forward strand.
TTAAATATAAACCTTACCAACCAGTCAACAATACAGTCACCCCCTTTTTTAATAAATTCCACTGCAATACTATCCAAACCCGCTCCCTTGCCGGCTTTCATCTTCCGCAAGGCTTTTACTACCTCTTTTCTGTTTACCAAATCATTTTCCCTAACCCTCTCACTTTGCATACCACCTCGACCAAAATACCCTATATCTGCCACTCTATCATCAAACACATTCAACAAACCTTCAAAATACTCACTCCATCTCCTTCTCACATCACCACTACTTGTTATCACCTCCCCATTAGCCCCCTTCACTGAAGTTCCCATTTGTTCCCTTGGTCTTATGCACTTTATTTACTTCCTTCCAAAACATCTTTTTATTCTCCCTAAAATTTAATGATACTCTCTCACCCCAACTCTCATTTGCCCTTTTTCACTTCTTGCACCTTTCTCTTGACCTCCTGCCTCTTTCTTTTATACATCTCCCACTCATTTGCATTATATCCCTGCAAAAAATCGTCCAAATGCCTCTCTCTTCTCTTTCATTATTAATCTTACTTCTTCATCCCACCACTCACTACCCTTTCTAATCTGCCCACCTCCCACGCTTCTCATGCCACAAGCATCTTTTTCATAAGCCGCCACTGCTTCCCTAAACACATCCCATTCCTCCCGCCACTCCCCTTACGTCCTTTGTTCTCACCTTTTTCCATTCTGTACTTAGTCTCTTCTGGTACTTCCTCACACAAGTCTCCCTCCCAAGTTCACTTACTCTTACCACTCTTTTCACCCCAACATTCTCTCTTCTTTTCTGGAAACCTCTACAAATCTTCACCTTCGCCTCCACAAGATAATGATCAGACATCCCTCCAGTTGCACCTCTCAGCACATTAACACCCAAAAGTCTTTCGCATGCCTATCAATTAACACGTAATCCAATAACGCTTTCTGTCCACCTCTCCTACTTACATACGTATACTTATGTATATCTCTCTTTCTAAACCAGGTATTCCCAATCATCATTCCTTTTTCAGCACATAAATCTACAAGCTCTTCACCATTTCCCTTTACAACACTGAACACCCCATGTACACCAGTTATTCCCTCAACTGCCATATTACTCACCTTTGCATTCAAATCACCCATCACTATAACGCGGTCTCATACATCAAAACTTATAACACACTCACTCAGCTGCTCCCAAAACACTTGCCTCTCATGATCTTTCTTCTCATGCCCTGGTGCATATGCACCAATAATCACCCATCTCTCTCCATCCACTTTCAGTTTTACCCATATCAACCTGGAGTTTACTTTCTTACACTCTATCACATACTCCAACCACTTCTGTTTCAGTAGTGCTACTCCTTCCCTTGCTCTTGTCCTCTCACTAACCCCTGGCTTTATTCCCAAGACATTCCCAAACCACTCTTCCCATTTACCCTTGGGCTTCGTTTCACTCAGAGCCAAAACATCCAGGTTCCTTTCCTCAAACATACTACCTATCTCTCCTTTTTTCTCATCTTGGTTACATCCACACACATTTAGACACCCCAATCTGAGCCTTTGAGGAGGATGAGCACTCCTCGCATGACTCCTTCTTCTGTTCCCCCTTTTAGAAAGTCAAAATACAAAGAGGGGAGGGTTTCCAGCCCCCATGCTCCCATCCTTTCTTTCTCCCCTATCCCCAGGGATATTTATTTGTTATACTTTGTCGCTGTCTCCTGCGCTAGCAAGGTAGTGCAAGGAAACAGACGAAAGAATGGCCCAACACACCCACATACACATGTATGTAAATACATGCATACACACGCACATATACATACCTATACATTTCAATGTATACACACATATAAATATATACGCACGTACATATTCATACATGCTACCTTCATCCATTCCCGCTGCCATCCTGCAACACATGAAATGGCACCCCCATCCCGCCACACATGAAATGGCATCCCCATTCCCCCTGTGTGCATGTGAAGTAGCGCTAGGAAAAGAAAACAAAGGTCACATTCATTCACACTCAACAGTCTCGAGCTGTCTTGTGTAATGCACCAATGCCACAGCTCCTATTCCACATCTAGACCTCACAAAACTTTCCATGGTTTACCCCAGACACTTCACATGCCCTTTTTCAATACATTGACAGCACGTCGAACCCAGTATATCACATCTTTCCAATTCATTCTATTCCTTGCACGCCTTTTACCCTCCTCTATGTTCAGGCCCCGATCACTCAAAATCTTTTTCACTCCCTCCTTCAACTTCCAATTTGGTCTCCCACTTCTCCTTGTTCCCTCCACCTCTGACACATACATCCTCTTTGTCAATCTTTCCTCACTCATTCTCCCCATGTGACCAAACTATTTGAACACACCCACTTCTGCTCCCTCAACCACACACTTTATTACCACACATCTCTCTTACCCTTTCATTACTTAATAAAACCACCTCACACCACATATTGTACTCCAACATAAGCACCCTCCTCCGCACAACCCTATCTATAGCCCATGCCTCGTAACCATATAACATTGTTGGAACTCCTTCAAACATACCTATTATTGCTCTCTGAGATAACATTCTCACCTTCCACATATTCTTCAATGCTCCAAGAACCTTCACTCCCTTCCCTATCCTGAGACGCACTTCCACTTCCATGGTTCCATCCCCTGCTAAATCCACTCCCGGATATCTAAAACACTTCACTTCCTCCAGTTTTTCTCCATTCAAACTTACCCAATTAACTAGTCCCTCAACCCTAGTGAACCTAATAACCTTGCTCTTATTCACATTTACTACCAACTTTCTCCTCTCATACATTGTACCAAGCTCAGTCACCAGCTTCTGCAATTTCTCATGCAAATCAACCACCAGGCCTCTCATCCACAACACACTGCATAATTGCCCCTCTTTCCATAATGCTTGCATTTACCTCCCTAACAACCTTATCCATAAACAAATTAAACAACCATGGAGATATCACGCACCCCTGCCGCAAACCGACATTCATTGGGAACCCATCACTTTCCTCTCTTCCTACTTGTACACATGCCTTGCATCCTTGATAAAAATGTTTCACTGCTTCAAGCAACTTACCTCCCACACTCTCAATACCTTTCACAAAGCATCTCTTACCATCTCTATTATATGCCTTCTCCAGATCCATAAATGCCACATATAAATCCATCTGTTTCTCTTGAAGTATTTCTCACATACACTCTTCAAAGCAAACACCTGATCCACACATCCTCTACAACTTCTGAAACCACACTGCTCTTTCCCAATCTGATGTTCCATACATGCGTTTACCCTTTCAATCAATACCCTCCCATATGATTTCCCAGGAATACTCAACAAATTTATACCTCTGTAATTTGAACACTGGCCTTTATTCTCTTTGCCTTTATAGAATGGGACTATGCATTCCCCCAATCCTCAGGCACTTCACCATGAAGCATACACACATTGAATATCCTTACCAACCAGTCAACAATACAGTCATCCCTTTTTATAAATTCCACTGCAATACCATCCAATCCCTCTGCCTTGCCAGCTTTCATCTTCCACAATGCTTTCACTACCTCTTCTCTGTTTACCAAACCACTCTCCCTGACCCTCTCACTTTGCACCCCACCTTGACCAAAACACCCTATATCTGGCGATGGGAATGGATGAAGGCAGCAAGTATGGATATGTTCATGTGTATATGTCTGTGTATGTATTCATATGTATATGTTGAAATGTATAGGTATGTATATGTGCGTGTATGTATATACATAAGCATGTGGGTGGGATGGGCCATTCTTTCATCTATTTCCTTGTGCTACCTCGTTAACGTGGGAGATAGCGACAAAGTATAATAATAATAAAAAAATTATAATAAAATATATATGAAAGAAGAAAGCTGAGAGTAAATGTGAATAAGAGCAAGGTTATTAGGTTCAGCAGGGTTGAGGGAAAAGTCAATTAGGAGGTAGGTGTGAATGGAGAAAAACTGGAAGAAGTGTTTTAGATATTTGGGAGTGGACTTAGCAGTGGATGGAACCACGAAAGCGGAAGTGAGTCACAGGGTGGGAAGGGGGCAAAGGTTCTGGGAGCATTGAAGAATGTGTGGAAGGCGAGAATGTTATCTCAGAGCAAAAATGGGTAAGTTTGAAGGAAGAGTGGTTCCACCAATGTTATATGGTTGCGAGGCATGGGCTATAGATAGGGTTGTGCGGAAATGGGTGGATGTGTTAAAAATGAGATGTTTGAGGACAATATGTGGCGTAAGCTGGTTTGATTGAGTAAGCAATAAAAGGATAAGAGAGATGTGTGGTAAAAAAAGAGTGTGGTTAAGAGAGCAAAAGAGGGTGTACTAAAATGGTTTGGTCACATGGAGAGAATGCATAAGGAAAGATTGACAAAGAGGATATATGTGTCATAGGTCGAGGGAACGAGGAGAAGTAGGAGACCAAATTGGAGGTGGAAGGATGGAGTGAAAAAGACATTGAGTGATTGGGGCCAGAACATATAGGAGGGTGAAAGGCATGCAAGGAATAAAGTGAATTGGAACGATGTGGTATACCAGGGTTGACGTGCTGTCAATGGATAGAACCAGGGCATGTGAAGTGTCTGGGGTTTACAATGGAAAGTTTTGTGAGTCCTGGATGTGGAAAGGGAGCTGTGGTTTTGGTGTGAACGAATGTGGCCTTTGTTGTCTTTTCCTAGTGCTACCTTCTCATGCACGCAGGGGGGAAAGGGGTGTCATTTCAGTTGTGGTGGGGTGGTGTTGGGAATGGACGAAGGCAACATGTATGAATATGTGTGTGTGTATATAGGTGTGTATATACATACTTATACGTATAAGGTGAAATGCATATCGATGTATATGTGCGTGTGTAGGCGTTTATGTATATGCATGTGTATGAGGGTGGGTTGGGCCATTCTTTCGTCTGTTTCCTAACGCTTCCTCGCTAACATGGGAGACAGTGATAAAGTATAATAATAATATATATATACACACACCCTAGCCTGAGCCAGGTACCCATTTCAAAGACCAACCCCCTAGGGCTGGATGAAGAGCTAAGATGACTGTGGACCTATTGCCAGAACCAGGATTCAAATCTAACCACGTGACCCCAGGCAGCCCGAAAATGTGTCACGGTCAGGAACGCTAACCACTGCTGTGAGCCATAGGTGTAGCTTTTCATCACAATTATTGTATCTTTAAGAACAAGACTAGTAACAGCAGAATTGTATCCAGCAAATTATGTACTTTTTTTCCCTCAGTACATCAGGACATTTTATTAGTTAGGTATGGTTGAATTTGATTACATTACTCTTAGGTTGTTTAGGTTTCATACATACATACATAAAAAGGAATTTAAACAACAGCAAACTGTGATACTGGAAGAGAAACTCACAGAATAATATGGAAGTAGGAACAGATTATTCTTAAATATGAAGACCAGTAAATTATTTATATAGCTATGGATGTGGAAATAATGTCAGCCATGGTTCTGAAGTGAAATAATTATTAAGTCTATGTTTTAACATATCTCTGGTCCGACTTTCAATAAAACTAATTCTTAAATCATTCTAAATGTTCACAATCCTATCAAAGAAAGAAAAAAACATTTTCAAACAAGTTTATATCCACTTCAGGTGAAATTAGATGAATCTAGCCTTATGTGGCTTGTTAGATGAAGACTACTGAAGCTTTTGATGATTCAGAATACTTGTATGAGATCATCTCTTAACCTTTTCTTTTCTAAAATATACAAATTTTCATTGGTTTGGTCATCGTTTAGGGGATTTGTTTCTCAGGCCAAGAATCATCTTTGTAGCTCATATGTAATCTCTCTATTTCATGTGTTTTCTTAAGTAGGTTGACTAAAACTGAACACAATATTCAACAAAGGATGTACTAATAAACGAGGATAATTTCCATAGATTTAAATTCAAAAGCCCTACCAATGAATCCAAGAATTTTGTTTGCCAATTTTACTTCTTCTGTGCACTGCCTACATGGATTTAGGTCATCAGAGATTATGACACCCATGTCCTTATTTACCCTTTACAGCTAAACAGAATAATCGTTTTATCATTAGTATTTCTTTTTCTTGCCTGTTTGTAGTTTCCTGTCTAAGTGAGTGTTAAGAATGCATGAAAGAAGGAAGTTAATAGAAAATGTCACTGCAAACACTATGCTAGAGTTGCCCTCCACCAGTGGCCTCTTAAGGTTGAGGCACTGAAGTCTAAGAAGCAGCACTGAAGTCCACTAGTTATGGAGGATACTGCTATGGTCACCCCCTTGAGGGAGTTCCAGTTGGACAGATGACCAATCTTGCCATTTCATTTTCACAATCAGTGTTATAAAACTTTGCTTCTATCAAAATCCATTTGCCGACTTTAAGCCATCCTTCAATTTGACTATGTCAGTGTGAAGCTGCAGACACTCAATTTCTGTTATAGATTCATTTTCCAACTGTCATTAGTGACTTTTGATGTGTGAAAGTGCAACCCATTATCAATATCATTAATATATATGTAAAGGAAAACCAGCCTCAAGACAAATCCTCGTGGCTTGTTACATCTAATCCTTCAGAGGCTTAACCAATAATAACGTTATTTGTTTATGGCTAGTCTGCTAATTTCTAAACCAATGAAAATCAACACCATCAACACCATGCGACTCCCTTTTGTAGTAACCATGAGTGTGAAACTTCGTTGAATATTTTTTGAAAATCTAAACAGATGATCTCAACCGATTTACTTTCATCATGTGCAAATGTTGATTTCTCAATAACAAAATTAAACAGATCTGTTTGGCAAGCAATTTCGATGAAAAACATGATGGGAATCACTTATTAAAATGGTGGTCCTCCAAATGGATTTCAATCTTATGATAAATTATGGTGTCCATAAATCAACCAACTACAAATGTTAAGCTAATTTGATGATAATTTCTGGGCAGTGACTGATTACCATCTATCTAAACCTGGTAATATATTGGAAACTTTCCATTCCTCTGCAACATTTCCCATGGCAAGTGATATCATGAAACAAGCAATTAAAGGTTAATAACTCATTTTTTTTACGTCTGTCAGTGTCCTTACATAAAACCTTTCTGGGCTTACCATTTTATTTACTTTCAATCCATTTGGCATCTAGTATATGTTCACCTATTATTTCAATATGTTGCAAACGTTTTCTACTCTTAACAATGGAATTTAGATTCATGACATGATTTGTATCTTCAAGTGTAAATAAAAATGCAAAATTTTTTAATACCTCAGCTACAGCTTCCTTGTTACCATCTACTACAATTGATGGCCTAATCAACTGGGCAATGACTCTTACTTCAAACTATAAAACTCATCTGGGTTTCTTTTACTACTTTTCAGCAACATACACTTCACACTGACATTTACCGTGAAGTTTCAGTCTCTTAAGTATCTCTGTCTACATACACATAATTCAGACAGTCATGTTGATTACTGGTCTCTTTGAGTTTCTCATGTACTACTTCTTCAGACAACAAGACTTCTTTATGTCGTCTGTCCACAACTACTTTCAAAGTTTTACGGAAACTTGATCAAGCAAAGTCACTATCGTTTCCAGTAACAATACACCATCCTAGATTGGCTTGTAAAGAGCAGTGTGAAAACAAATGAAATTTGCAAGTCTAAAATGTTATCTTTTTTTCACTTTTACTCTGACGAACATTACACACAATGTTGAGAGATGTCTTAAAATGTAATTTGCCTGTGATTACTTGCACCAAACGTTTTGTGATCCAATAATGCATTAAAGTAAGTTAGGCTACTTTCTGTATTACTCCTACATTAGGTTAAGTTTGACCCATGGTGTATTTATGCATTTGACTTACTCCTTTACCCCCCCCCCCCCCAAACACACACACTTCAAAACCCTGCTAACTTTGTGAACTTCAATATTCTTGCTATTAAGAGTTTTTGTATGTTATCTCGGCATGCATATATTCACTATATCGAGTCTTCTCATATCAATTTTGAGTACTTTCTGCCAGAAATGATGATGAAGTAAACTGATAAATCAATAACCATCTAAACCCAACACTTTATACAGGCCTCAAGATGACAATGGATACGAGCTCTCCTGAGACCTTTGTGAGTTTTCCGCAGATAAAATCTTGACTCTTTCTATATCAAAATGGATGTTTGCATGAATCTCAACAAAAACTTTAATACACTTATAAGATAGCGAAAGAACTTAGGAAAGCCTAACAATATATTTATCACCATCCAACACTATGTTGCTCAAGCACTTTCATGAACATAAGTACTACTATTTCAATTAGTATATTGAAATGTACGAGAAATTTTGAATGGTAAGGTTGGGTAATGTTTAAATAATTTCTACAAATACTTTTCAAGTGTATTTCATGTATTTGTTTGCACAAACCCTATACAATCCCACAATGTCGCCTTTTCTGATATCTTTCATTAATATATAATGCTTGAAATTATACTCAATAGGTATTGGTGTAATGACAATGACCTATAGTAACTATGATAACATTCCACAAAGGTAAATCTGATGCGGAGCTAAAATGAAAAAAATGAGGGAAAATGAGCCGTAGTAAAAGCGAGGCTGCAGCTTTCTTTCTAGAAAGCCAAGTGAAGGAGGCCAGTTATCATGGCTTCAACCAATAATAATATTATCTGGGGAATATATTTTCTCTGTCCTGAGCTGCTACCCAGTGTGTGAGGCTGGGTTCTGATGAACTTAGTTTTCATCATACATGAATCACATAGATAACTAGAAACTAAAAGTGTCATTTAATAGTAATCATCACGTCTATAATATCACCTGGTCATTCGAGAATGGCTATTATTACGGTTTCAGACTTGCAACAATTTTGTGAGTTTTGGTTCAAATTGTCTTGTCGTTGGTTTTTGTTGTCTTGTGAAGGATTCTGTCCTTCATTTATAGCGCCTACAGGTACATTTCCCAGCCGAGGACAACACAGAACAATGATAATCTTACCCCAGAACATGATGGTTGGAGGAGCAACACGTGGTGATGATCAGCTGATGATGGATGTCGTCACTGGTGTTTGTGTTTACCGCTCGACCTGCATCATGGTTCTCCTACAACATACAATACCTACAACATATAATAACTACAACATACAATACCTCAACAATCTTACAAAATACTTTGCTGCATCTGAATATCCCAGTAACTTTATTACTCCATTAATATTAGTTAATACCATCTTTTGTAGCTAGGAGTCGTCACTCTCTGAGGTATCTTGTTACCTAGCCTTTATTACTTGTTTTCCTTGTTAACCAGTAAACAATAGAAGTAATTGATTCTATGTATCAGAATTATTTTCCTCTTACATCAAGACTGGTACATATGTGCTGTACCCGCTCTTAACCGGCCTGGAAAAGGAAAGAATCAGACATGTATCGGATATGCTCATCCCCAACCACATGGTTCATAGAATAACATCCCCATTAATGATAAACATCCACATTGGAGATAAGATAACATCCCAGTTGGAGATATACACCCACATTCCTGATAGAATAACATCCCCATTAATGATAAACATCCACATTGGAGATAAGATAACATCCCAGTTGGAGATATACACCCACATTCCTGATAGAATAACATCCCCATTAATGATAAACATCCACATTGGAGATAAGATAACATCCCAGTTGGAGATATACACCCACATTCCTGATAGAATAACATCCCCATTTGTGAGAAACATCCACATTGGTGATAGAATAACATCCCCATTAATGATAAACATCCACATTGGAGATAAGATAACATCCCAGTTGGAGATATACACCCACATTCCTGATAGAATAACATCCCCATTAATGATAAACATCCACATTGGAGATAAGATAACATCCCAGTTGGAGATATACACCCACATTCCTGATAGAATAACATCCCCATTAATGATAAACATCCACATTGGAGATAAGATAACATCCCAGTTGGAGATATACACCCACATTCCTGATAGAATAACATCCCCATTAATGATAAACATCCACATTGGAGATAAGATAACATCCCAGTTGGAGATATACACCCACATTCCTGATAGAATAACATCCCCATTTGTGAGAAACATCCACATTGGTGATAGAATAACATCCCCATTAATGATAAACATCCACATTGGAGATAAGATAACATCCCAGTTGGAGATATACACCCACATTCCTGATAGAATAACATCCCCATTTGTGAGAAACATCCACATTGGTGATAGAATAACATCCCCATTAATGATAAACATCCACATTGGAGATAAGATAACATCCCAGTTGGAGATATACACCCACATTCCTGATAGAATAACATCCCCATTTATGATAAACATCCACATTGGAGATAAGATAACATCCCAGTTGGAGATATACACCCACATTCCTGATAGAATAACATCCCCATTTGTGAGAAACATCCACATTGGTGATAGAATAACATCCCCATTTGTGAGAAACATCCACATTGGTGATAGAATAGCATCCCCATTTGTTAGAAACATCCACATTGGTGAGATAATAAACATCTGCATTGGTGATAAAATATCATCCACATATGTGATAAACATCCGCATTAGTGATAAATATACAACCCTATTGTGATAATCATCCACTTTGGTGATAAAATAACATCCCCATTTGTGATAAACATCCTCATTGGTAATACACATCTCCATTGGTGATAAAATAACATCCCCATTTGTGATAAACATCCACATTGGAGGTAAGATAACATCCCCACTTGTGATGAATATCCTCATTGGTAATACACATCTGCATTGGTCATAGAATAACATCCCCATTTGTGATAAACATCCACATTAGTGATAAAATAACATCCCATTTGTGATAAACATCCACATTAGTGATAAAATAACATCCCCATTTGTGATAAACATCCACATTGGTGATAAAATAACATCCCCATTTGTGATAAAAGATCCACATTGATGGTAAACATTTACATTGGTGATAAGATAAACACCTCCATTTGTGATAAACACACGCATTAGGGATAAAATAGACATCTGCATTGGTAATGAACAGCTACATTGTGACAAAAAGAACATCTTTATTGATGATAAACATCCAAATTGGTCATAAACATTCATATTGGTGAAAAAATAACATCCCCATTTTTGATAAACGTCCACACTGGTGATAAAATGAACATCCACATTGGTGATAAACATCCACATTGGTGATAAAATGAACATCCACATTGGTGATGAACATCTACATTGGTGATGAAATAACATCCTCCTTTGTGATAAACATCCACATTAGTGATAAATTAACATCCCCTCTTGTGATAAACATCCGCATTGGTAATAGATTTAACATCCACATTTGTGATATACATCCACAATGGTGATAAAATGAACATCCACATTGGTGATAAAATAAACATCCACATTCGTCATAAACATCGATATTGGTGATAGAATAACATCCCCATTTTTTATAAACATCCACACTGGTGATAAGATAAACATCCCCGTCTGTGATATGTATCCACATTGGTGATAAAGTAACATCCTATTTGTGATAAACATCCACATTGGTGATAAAATAACATCCCTTTGATGACAAACATCCACATTGGTGATAAAATAACATCCCTTTGATGATAAACATCCACATTGGTGATAAGATAAAATCCCAATTTGTGATAATTATCAACATTAGTGATAAAACAGAAATCCCCATTTGTAATAAACATCTACATTAGTGATAAAATGAACATCTATATCGGTGATAAACATCCACATTAGTGATAGAATAAGTATTTCCATTTGTTATAAACATCTACATTGGTGATATATTAAACATATCCATTTGAGATTAACATCCACATTATGATGAAATAACATGCACATTTGTAATAAACATCAGCATTTGCGATAGAATAAACATCCCTATTTATGATAAACATCCACATTGGTGATAAAATGCCATCCACATTTGTGACAAACATCTGCATTGGTGATCAAATAAGCATCCCCATTTGTGATAAACATCCACATTGGTAATGAAATAAACAACTGCATTGGTGATAACATCCCAATTTGTGATAAACATCTACATTGGTGATAAAATAAACATGTGCATTTGAGATAAAATAACATCCACATTCGTGATAAACATCCGCATTGGTGATAAATAAACATCCCCACTTGTGACAAACATCCACACTGGTGATAAAATATCATCCACATTTGTAATAAACATCTGCATTGGTGATGAAATAAACATCTCCATTTGTGATAAACATCCACATTGGTGATAAAATAAACATGTGCATTTGTGATAAAATAACATCCATATTCGTGATAAACATCCGCATTGGTGATAGATAAACATCCCCGGTGATGAAATATACATCCACATTGATGACAAAATAAACATCCCCATTTATGATAAACATCCACAGTGGTGATAAAATAAACACTGCATTGGTGATTACATACCGATTCGTGATAAACATCAACATTGGTGATAAGATAAACATTCCCAATTGTGATAAATATCCGCATTGGTGATGAAATATACATCTCCATTTGTGATAATATAATACATCCCCATTTGTGATAGAATAAAAATCCACATTGGTGATAAAATAAACATCTGCATTGTTGATAAAATAAGCATCCACTTTGGTGTTGAAATAAACATCCACATTTGTGATTAACATCTCCATTGGTGATAAACATTCATATTTGTGATAAACATCCACATTTGTGATAAAAATCTGCCATGGTAATAAAATAAACATCCGTAAGTGATGAAAAAACATCCACATTTGTGATAAACATCCGCATCCACGTTTGTGACAAAATAAACATTTATATCCACGTTTGAGATGAAATAAAGATCTGCATCCGCGTTTGTGATAAACATCTGCGTTTGTGATAAACATCCACGTTTGTGATAAACATCTGCGTTTGTGATAAACATCTGCATTCACGTTTGCGAGAGAATAAACATCTGCATTTGTGATAAAATAACATCTGCATTTGTGATAAACATCGGCGTTTGTGATAAATATCTACATCCAAATTTGTGATAAATTAAACATCTGCATCCAAGTTTGTGATCAAATAACATCTGCATTTGTGATAAACATCCGCGTTTGTGATAAACATCTGCGTTTGTGATAAACATATGCATCCACGTTTGCGAGAGAATAAACATCTGCATTTGCGATAAAATAACATCTGCATTTGTGATAAACATCGGCGTTTGTGATAAATATCTACATCCAAATTTGTGATAAATCAAACATCTGCATCCAAGTTTGTGATCAAATAACATCTGCATTTGTGATAAAATAACATCTGCATTTGTGATAAACATCTGCGTTTGTGATAAACATCTGCATCCACGTTTGCGAGAGAATAAACATCTGCATTTGTGATAAAATAACATCTGCATTTGTGATAAACATCGGCGTTTGTGATAAATATCTACATCCAAATTTGTGATAAATCAAACATCTGCATCCAAGTTTGTGATCAAATAACATCTGCATTTGTGATAAAATAACATCTGCATTTGTGATAAACATCTGCGTTTGTGATAAACATCTGCATCCACGTTTGCGAGAGAATAAACATCTGCATTTGTGATAAAATAACATCTGCATTTGTGATAAACATCCGCGTTTGTGATAAACATCTGCGTTTGTGATAAACATCTGCATCCGCGTTTGCGAGAGAATAAACATCTGCATTTGTGATAAAATAACATCTGCATTTGTGATAAACATCTGCGTTTGTGATAAACATCTGCATCCACGTTTGCGATAGAATAAACATCTGCGTTTCTGATAAAATAAAAATCTGTTTGTGATGAAATAAACATCCATGTTTCTGATAGAAATAAACATCCACGTTCGTAACAAAATAAAGATCTGCATCCGCGTTTGTGATGAAATAGATATCCACGTTTGTGATAAAATAAACGTCCATATCCACGTTTGTGATAAAATAAACGTCCATATCCACGTTTGTGATAAAATAAACGTCCATATCCACGTTTGTGATAAAATAAACGTCCATATCCACGTTTGTGATAAAATAAACGTCCATATCCACGTTTGTGATAAAATATACATCATGGAGGTGTACATGTTAATAATCTTTTTTCTGCTATGCTCATTCCAAGAGATAATTAACGTTATATGTTGATTGTCTTATTATACTAACAATGAAATATTATACTTTGTATATTTCACTCTTATTCCAATTCTATCTTACCTTTATTTACTTTTTATCTGAATTCAAGTATATTTAAAATTTGTCCAAATTTTGATAAATTTTTCCACTACATTGACAGACGTTTATCAGTTCTCTATACAATGGGAAAAATAATTTGAAGTAATGGATGTCAATTACTGCCTTATCATCACAATTACTGCCTTATCATCACAATTACTGCCTTATCATCACAATTACTGCCTTATCATCACAATTACTGCCTTATCATCACAATTACTGCCTTATCATCACAATTACTGCCTTATCATCACAATTACTGCCTTATCATCACAATTACTGCCTTATCATCACAATTACTACCTAATTACTAGCCGTGTACGCCTGGCCTTGTCTGCTGCTGTTACCTTGACAGAGGCAGCCAGCCATCTTGGCGTGGCCATGTCTGCTGCTGCTGTTACCTTGACAGAGCTAGCCAGCCATCTTGGCCTTGCCGTGTCTGCTACTTTTACCTTGACAGATTGACAATATCAATGTTAATATTGATTTCAAACATATTAGCTTTGATGCTTCCTCACTTTTCACTAAAGTTCCAGTTGATGATCTTTTAGAATATTCATTTGATGTTTTGGATGATATTCATTTACCTGTTTCAAAGTCTGTTTTCATTGAACTGATAAAATTGTGTATAAAAAAAAGACTGTATTTCAATTCAATGGAGATTATGCTCAAAAATTTGGTATGGCAATGGGTAACCCTCTTTCACCTGTACTAAATAATCTTTATATGGAATTATTTGAAACAAAATCACTAAAGGTATCTAACCTTCTAATGCAATTTGGTTTAGGTATGTAGACGATGTTCTTTGTGTTTGGCCAACAAATGAAATTTTACGAATATATCTCCCCTTACTTAACAATTTAGTACCTTCCATCAAATTTACTGTAGAATATGAAAATAATGTTATGTTATCATTTTTAGATTGCATGATCCATAGACAAGGAAACAAGTTTAAGTTTAGCATATACAGAAAACCTACCAATATATGTTCATATATCCATTATTACTCATCTCAACATGACAGAGTTAAATTATCATCATTTCAATCTATGTTCGTAAGGGCATTACGTATTTGCAGTCCAGAGTTTATTGATGATGAGTTTGAGAAGATATATTCTATTGGATCTAAGTTAAAGTACCCTAGATCTTTCATTGATAAATCCCTTAAGTTAGCAAAGAAATAATTTTATAGCGTTGATGCCCAAAGATCCCATTGACACCAAGAATCTTTTAGCTCTCCCTTTTGATAATAATTTTACTTTACTTTCCATGTTTCTTAAACCCGTCAATGTAAGTGTTGCCTTCGGCAAAAATAATACTATAAAGAATATCTTAACCAGGAACTCACCAGAAAATTCTCCTGGGTATATCTGTAAAGTGCCATATAGAAATTGTGACAAGCTTTATGTTGAGCAGACTGGTAAGGATCTTTCTGTTAGACTTAAGCAACACAAATATAGTATAAGAACGGGACAAGAATCAAATGCATTGTTTAATTACGTTAGAAACTATGATTATTATATTGACTGGAGTAATGCCATCTCAGTTATTAACTCTAATTCCAGTACCACGAGAAATATCATAGAATCTTCTATTATCAAATACACAGAATTATAATCTTAATATCAGTGATGGTCTATACAAATAGGATAACTTTATTGTTGATAAAATTTGTAAACAATTAACCTTCTTGTCCACATAATAAGTTTATGAACGCTCGTTGTCTGTCTTGGACAATCGCATGTTTACCAAATGGTGTCCTAGCTACGTCTCTTCGTTGTGTATCAACTGACAGTTATATTTCTCTCTTGTGTCTCCCCTGGTGATGTGATTATTACACGAAAGTGCACTCAGGAAGTTATCGTGTTTCATTTTCCCCTTGGACTCATAGGTATATACTTGATCACGCACAAAACTGTGATCCTTTCCAGTATATATATATATATATATATATATATATATATATATATATATATATATATATATATATATATATATATTATTCATATTAGTTTGCTTTGTCGCTGTCTCCCGCGTTAGCTAGGTAACGGAAGGAAACAGACGAAAGAATGTCCCAACCCACCCACATACACATGTATATGCATACACGTCCACACACGCAAATATACATACCTATATATCTCAAGGTATATATATATATATATATATATATATATATATATATATATATATATATATCCCTGGGGATAGGGGAGAAAGAATACTTCCCACGTATTCCCTGCGTGTCGTAGAAGGCGACTAAAAGGGGAGGGAGCGGGGGGCTGGAAATCCTCCCCTCTCACTTTTTTTTTAATTTTCCAAAAGAGGGAACAGAGAAGGGGCCCAGGTGAGGATATTCCCTGAAGGGCCCAGTCCTCTGTTCTCAACGCTACCTCGCTAATGCGGGAAATGGCGAATAGTATGAAAAAAAAAAAAAAAAAATATTTCTTTCTTTTCTTTCAAACTATTTGCCATTTCCCGCGTTAGTGAGGTAGCATTAAGAACAGAGGACTGGGCCTTTGAGGGAATATCCTCACCTGGCCCCCTTCTCTGTTCCTTCTTTTGGAAAATTAAAAAAAAAAGAGAGGGGAGGATTTCCAGCCCAACGCTCCCTCCCCCTTATATATATATATATATATATATATATATATATATATATATATATATATATATATATATATATATATATATATATATATATATATTTTTTTTTTTTTTTATACTTTGTCGCTGTCTCCCGCGTTTGCGAGGTAGCGCAAGGAAACAGACGAAAGAAATGGCCCAACCCCCCCCCATACACATGTATATACATACGTCCACACACGCAAATATACATACCTACACAGCTTTCCATGGTTTAGCTGTGTAGGTATGTATATTTGCGTGTGTGGACGTATGTATATACATGTATATATATATATATATATATATATATATATATATATATATATATATATATATATATATATATATATATATATATATTTATACACACACACACACACACACACACACACACACACAGATATGTACATATATACACATGCACATAATTCATACTGTCTGCCATTATTCATTCCCATCGCCACCACGCCACACATGAAATAACCACCCCTCCCCAAAATGTGCGCGAGGTAGCGCTAGGAAAAGACAACAAAGGCCCCATTCATTCACACTCAGTCTTTAGCTGTCATGTAATAATGCACCGAAACCACAGCTCCCTTTCCACATCCAGGCTCCACAGAACTTTCCATGGTTTACCTCAGAAGCTTCACATGCCCTGGTTCAATCCATTGACAGCACGTCGACCCCGGTATACCACATCGTTCCAATTCACTCCATTCCTTGCACGCCTCCTGCATGTTCAGGCCCCGATCACTCAAAATCTTTTTCACTCCATCTTTCCACCTCCAGTTTGGTCTCCCACTTCTCCTCGTTCCCTCCACCTCTGACACGTATATCCTCTTGGTCAATCTTTCCTCACTCATTCTCTCCATGTGACCAAACCATTTTGAAACACCCTCTTCTGTTCTCTCAACCGAACTCTTTTTATGACCACACATCTCTCTTACCCTATCATTACTTACTCGATCAAACCACCTCACACCACATATTGTCCTCAAACATCTCATTTCCAGCACATCCACCCTCCTCCATATAACATTGTTGGAACCACTATTCCTTCAAACAAACCCATTTTTGCTTTCCGAGATAATGTTCTCGACTTCCACACATTCTTCAATGCTCCCAGAACTTTCGCCCCCTCCCCTACCCTATGATTCACTTCCGCTTCCATGGTTCCATCCGCTGCCAAATCCACTCCCAGATATCTAAAACACTTCACTTCCTCCAGTTTTTCTCCAATTGACTTGTCCCTCAACCCTACTGTACCTAATAACCTGGCTCTTATTCACATTTACTCTCAGCTTTCTTCTTTCACACACTTTACCAAACTCAGTCACCAGCTTCTGCAGTTTCTCACATGAATCAGCCACCAGCGCTGTATCATCGGCGAACAACAACTGACTCACTGCCCAAGCTCTCTCATCCCCAACAGACTTCATACTTACCCCTCTCTCCAAAACTCTTGCATTCACCTCCCTAACAACCCCATCCATAAACAAATTAAACAACCATGGAGACATCACACACCCCTGCCGTAAACCTACATTCACTGAGAACCAATCACTCTCCTCTCTTCCTACACGTACACATGCCTTACATTCTCGACAAAAACTTTTCACTGCTTCTAACAACTTGCCTCCCACACCATATATTCTTAGTACCTTCCACAGAGCATCTCTATCAACTCTATCATATGCCTTCTCCAGATCCATAAATGCTACATACAAATCCATTTGCTTTTCTAAGTATTTCTCACATACATTCTTCAAAGCAAACACCTGATCCACACATCCTCTACCACCTCTGAAACCACACTGCTCTTCCCCAATCTGATGCTCTGTACATGCATTCACCCTCTCAATCAATACCCTCCCATATAATTTACCAGGAATACTCAACAAACTTATACCTCTGTAATTTGAGCACTCACTCTTATCCCCTTTGCCTTTGTACAATGGCACTATGCAAGCATTCCGCTAATCCTCAGGCATCTCACCATGAGTCATACATACATTAAATAACCTTACCAACCAGTCAACAATACAGTCACCCCCTTTTTGATAAATTCCACTGCAATACCATCCAAACCCGCTGCCTTGCCGGCTTTCATCTTCCGCAAAGTTTTTACTACGTCTTCTCTGTCTACCAAATCAATTTCCTTAACCCTCTCACTTTGCACACCACCTCGACCAAAACACCCTATATCTGCCACTCTGTCATCAAACACATTCAACAAACCCTCAAAATATTCACTCCATCTTCTCACATCACCTCCCCATTTGCCCCCTTCACTGAAGTTCCCATTTGTTCCCTGGTCTTACGCACTTTATTTACCTCCTTCCAAAACATCTTTTTATTCTCCCTAATATTCAATGATACTCTCTCACCCCAACTCTCATTTGCCCGCTTTTTCACCTCTTGCACCTTTCTGTTGACCTCCTGCCTCTTTCTTTTATACATCTCCCACTCATTTGCATTATTTCCCTGCAAAAATCGTCCAAATGCCTCTCTCTACTCTTTTACCAAGAATCTTACTTATATATATATATATATATATATATATATATATATATATATATATATATATATATATATATATATATATATATATATATATATATTTTTTTTTTTTTTTTTTTTTTTTTTTACTATCTCCCGCGTTTGCGAGGTAGCGCAAGGAAACAGACGAAAGAAATGGCCCAACCCACCCCCATACACATGTATATACATACGTCCACACACGCAAATATACATACCTACACAGCTTTCCATGGTTTACCCCAGACGCTTCACATGCCTTGATTCAATCCACTGACAGCACGTCAACCCCGGTATACCACATCGCTCCAATTCACTCTATTCCTTCCCCTCCTTTCACCCTCCTGCATGTTCAGGCCCCGATCACACAAAATCTTTTTCACTCCATCTTTCCACCTCCAATTTGGTCTCCCTCTTCTCCTCGTTCCCTCCACCTCCGACACATATATTCTCTTGGTCAATCTTTCCTCACTCATTCTCTCCATGTGCCCGAACCATTTCAAAACACCCTCTTCTGCTCTCTCACCCTCTTCTGCTCTCTCAACCACGCTCTTTTTATTTCCACACATCTCTCTTACCCTTACGTTACTTACTCGATCAAACCACCTCACACCACATATTGTCCTCAAACATCTCATTTCCAGCACATCCATCCTCCTGCGCACAACTCTATCCATAGCCCACGTCTCGCAACCATACAACATTGTTGGAACCACTATTCCTTCAAACATACCCATTTTTGCTCTCCGAGATAATCTTCTCGACTTCCACACATTCTTCAATGCTCCCAGAACTTTCGCCCCCTCCCCTACCCTATGATTCACTTCCGCTTCCATGGTTCCATCCGCTGCCAAATCCACTCCCAGATATCTAAAACACTTCACTTCCTCCAGTTTTTCTCCAATTGACTTGTCCCTCAACCCTACTGTACCTAATAACCTGGCTCTTATTCACATTTACTCTCAGCTTTCTTCTTTCACACACTTTACCAAACTCAGTCACCAGCTTCTGCAGTTTCTCACATGAATCAGCCACCAGCGCTGTATCATCGGCGAACAACAACTGACTCACTGCCCAAGCTCTCTCATCCCCAACAGACTTCATACTTACCCCTCTCTCCAAAACTCTTGCATTCACCTCCCTAACAACCCCATCCATAAACAAATTAAACAACCATGGAGACATCACACACCCCTGCCGCAAACCTACATTCACTGAGAACCAATCACTCTCCTCTCTTCCTACACGTACACATGCCTTACATCCTCGACAAAAACTTTTCACTGCTTCTAACAACTTGCCTCCCACACCATATATTCTTAGTACCTTCCACAGAGCATCTCTATCAACTCTATCATATGCCTTCTCCAGATCCATAAATGCTACATACAAATCCATTTGCTTTTCTAAGTATTTCTCACATACATTCTTCAAAGCAAACACCTGATCCACACATCCTCTACCACCTCTGAAACCACACTGCTCTTCCCCAATCTGATGCTCTGTACATGCATTCACCCTCTCAATCAATACCCTCCCATATAATTTACCAGGAATACTCAACAAACTTATAACTCTGTAATTTGAGCACTCACTCTTATCCCCTTTGCCTTTGTACAATGGCACTATGCAAGCATTCCGCTAATCCTCAGGCATCTCACCATGAGTCATACATACATTAAATAACCCTACCAACCAGTCAACAATACAGTCACCCCCTTTTTGATAAATTCCACTGCAATACCATCCAAACCCGCTGCCTTGCCGGCTTTCATCTTCCGCAAAGTTTTTACTACGTCTTCTCTGTCTACCAAATCAATTTCCTTAACCCTCTCACTTTGCACACCACCTCGACCAAAACACCCTATATCTGCCACTCTGTCATCAAACACATTCAACAAACCCTCAAAATATTCACTCCATCTTCTCACATCACCTCCCCATTTGCCCCCTTCACTGAAGTTCCCATTTGTTCCCTGGTCTTACGCACTTTATTTACCTCCTTCCAAAACATCTTTTTATTCTCCCTAATATTCAATGATACTCTCTCACCCCAACTCTCATTTGCCCGCTTTTTCACCTCTTGCACCTTTCTGTTGACCTCCTGCCTCTTTCTTTTATACATCTCCCACTCATTTGCATTATTTCCCTGCAAAAATCGTCCAAATGCCTCTCTCTACTCTTTTACCAAGAATCTTACTTATATATATATATATATATATATATATATATATATATATATATATATATATATATATATATATATATATATATATATATATATATATATATTTTTTTTTTTTTTTTTTTTTTTTACTATCTCCCGCGTTTGCGAGGTAGCGCAAGGAAACAGACGAAAGAAATGGCCCAACCCACCCCCATACACATGTATATACATACGTCCACACACGCAAATATACATACCTACACAGCTTTCCATGGTTTACCCCAGACGCTTCACATGCCTTGATTCAATCCACTGACAGCACGTCAACCCCGGTATACCACATCGCTCCAATTCACTCTATTCCTTGCCCCTCCTTTCACCCTCCTGCATGTTCAGGCCCCGATCACACAAAATCTTTTTCACTCCATCTTTCCACCTCCAATTTGGTCTCCCTCTTCTCCTCGTTCCCTCCACCTCCGACACATATATTCTCTTGGTCAATCTTTCCTCACTCATTCTCTCCATGTGCCCGAACCATTTCAAAACACCCTCTTCTGCTCTCTCACCCTCTTCTGCTCTCTCAACCACGCTCTTTTTATTTCCACACATCTCTCTTACCCTTACGTTACTTACTCGATCAAACCACCTCACACCACATATTGTCCTCAAACATCTCATTTCCAGCACATCCATCCTCCTGCGCACAACTCTATCCATAGCCCACGTCTCGCAACCATACAACATTGTTGGAACCACTATTCCTTCAAACATACCCATTTTTGCTCTCCGAGATAATCTTCTCGACTTCCACACATTCTTCAAGGCTCCCAGAATTTTCGCCCCCTCCCCCACCCTATGATCCACTTACGCTTCCATGGTTCCATCCGCTGCCAGATCCACTCCCAGATATCTAAAACACTTCACTTCCTCCAGTTTTTCTCCATTCAAACTCACCTCCCAATTGACTTGACCCTCAACCCTACTGTACCTAATAACCTTGCTCTTATTCACATTTACTCTTAACTTTCTTCTTTCACACACTTTACCAAACTCAGTCACCAGCTTCTGCAGTTTCTTACATGAATCAGCCACCAGCGCTGTATCATCAGCGAACAACAACTGACTCACTTCCCAAGCTCTCTCATCCCCAACAGACTTCATATATATATATATATATATATATATATATATATATATATATATATATATATATATATATATATATATATATATCTTTTTTTTTTTTTTTTACCTTGGCGCTGTCTCCCGCGTTTGCGAGGTAGCGCAAGGAAACAGACGAAAGAAATGGCCCCCCCCCCCATACACATGTATATACATACGTCCACACACGCAAATATACATACCTACACAGCTTTCCATGGTTTACCCCAGACGCTTCACATGCCTTGATTCAATCCACTGACAGCACGTCAACCCCGGTATACCACATCGCTCCAATTCACTCTATTCCTTGCCCTCCTTTCACCCTCCTGCATGTTCAGGCCCCGATCACACAAAATCTTTTTCACTCCATCTTTCCACCTCCAATTTGGTCTCCCTCTTCTCCTTGCTCCCTCCACCTCCGACACATATATCCTCTTGGTCAATCTTTCCTCACTCATCCTCTCCATGTGCCCAAACCACTTCAAGACACCCTCTTCTGCTCTCTCAACCACGCTCTTTTTATTTCCACACATCTCTCTTACCCTTACGTTACTCACTCGATCAAACCACCTCACACCACACATTGTCCTCAAACATCTCATTTCCAGCACATCCATCCTCCTGCGCACAACTCTATCCATAGCCCACGCCTCGCAACCATACAACATTGTTGTTGGAACCACTATTCCTTCAAACATACCCATTCTTGCTTTCCGAGATAATGTTCTCGACTTCCACACATTCTTCAAGGCAAACACACACACACACACACACACACACACACACACACACACACATATATATATATATATATATATATATATATATATATATATATATATATATATATATATATATATATTCTTTTTTTTTCAAACTATTCGCCATTTCCCGCGTTAGCAAGGTAGTGGTAAGAACAGAGGACTGGGCCTCTGAGGGAATATCCTCACCTGGCCTTGTTCTCTGTTCCTTCTTTTGGAAAAATAGAATTATATATATATGTGTATGAATTCACAAATGGGACATGGAACTATATCTTTGAAAATCAGTGTACAAAGAACAGAGGAAATGAAAAGTTAGAAGAGAAAATAAAGATAGAAAAAACACCTTTGCAAAAAGTGAAGTCAGACATTAAGCAATGAAATGTTGAAGAATATTTTCAGAGTGGAAAACCGTGTGATGGTTTTAACTTTAAACTGCTCTACAATGTTGGCTGAAGTAGCGAAAATTGTATTTCTTATTGATATGCTATGACATATATGAGTTTATTTTCAATGAAATAAAGTGAAGCAGAAGAGCAAGATTTCGTTCACAATTGATGTGTGGTCAGATACCTCAGCAGATGTTTCACTACTGGCTCTAACCGCACATGTTATTAGTAAGGACTTTGAAAGAATGAACTTTGTGTTAAGTGGCGAACCATTACAAGAACGGCACACAGGAGGGTATATTTGTAGAAAGTTTGATGATTTGTTGATGAAGTGAGACATTTCTTATACAAATGTGCATTGTTTTGCGTAATGCTGAAGCAGATATGAAAAGAGCTCAATTCTTGTCAGGTGTAGATAATTTGGATTGTGTTGTGCGTAGAACACAAATTATCAAAACTGGAAAATCATCAAGAATGAAATAGGCAAGATACTTTAGAAATGTCGCAGCATTGCTACTCATTCTCATCACTCAACGATGGCACAAGATGAATTGAGAAAGATTCAGGACACACAACAAGAACCCAAGCTATGTCTTCTCCATGATACACCCACAAGGTGGAACACCACCTTATACATGCTGAAAACAAAAACAACTAGAAATAAAGGAGTCATTATGTTTGTATGCTGCTACCTACTCAGCATCACTGAATGGTTGATCATGTGCAGAAGCTCTGGAACCTTAGGAAGATATCACAAAAAATTGAGTAACTCAACATCAACAGTGGGTGATGTGATACCTCTTGTAGTGACTCAGCATAAGCAGTGGGTGATGTGATACCTCTTGTAGTGACTCAACATCAACAGTGGGTGATGTGATACCTCTTGTAGTGACTCAACATAAGCAGTGGGTGATGTGATACCTCTTGTAGTGACTCAACATAAGCAGTGGGTGATGTGATACCTCTTGTAGTGACTCAACATAAGCAGTGGGTGATGTGATACCTCTTGTAGTGACTCAACATAAGCAGTGGGTGATGTGATACCTCTTGTAGTGACTCAACATAAACAGTGGGTGATGTGATACCTCTTGTAGTGACTCAACATAAGCAGTGGGTGATGTGATACCTCTTGTAGTGACTCAACATAAGCAGTGGGTGATGTGATACCTCTTGTAGTGACTCAGCATAAGCAGTGGGTGATGTGATACCTCTTGTAGTGACTCAACATAAGCAGTGGGTGATGTGATACCTCTTGTAGTGACTCAGCATAAGCAGTGGGTGATGTGATACCTCTTGTAGTGACTCAACATAAGCAGTGGGTGATGTGATACCTCTTGTAGTGAATCAACATAAGCAGTGGGTGATGTGATACCTCTTGTAGTGACTCAACATAAAGCAGTGGGTGATGTGATACCCTTGTAGTGACTCAACATAAGCAGTGGGTGATGACCTCTTGAGTGACTCAACATAGCAGTGGTGATGACTTTGTAGTGACCAAATAAGGTGATGTGATACCTCTTGTAGTGACTCAGCATAAGCAGTGGGTGATGTGATACCTCTTTGTAGTGACTCAACATAAGCAGTGGGTGATGTGATACCTCTTGTAGTGACTCAACATAAGCAGTGGGTGATGTGACCTCTTGTAGTGACTCAACATAAGCAGTGGGTGATGTGATACCTCTTGTAGTGACTCAACATAAGCAGTGGGTGATGTGATACCTCTTGTAGTGACTCAACATAAGCAGTGGGTGATGTGATACCTCTTGTAGTGACTCAACATAAGCAGTGGGTGATTGTGATACCTCTTGTAGTGACTCAACATAAGCAGTGGGTGATGTGATACCTCTTGTAGTGACTCAACATAAGTAGTGGGTGATGTGATACCTCTTGTAGTGACTCAACATAAGCAGTGGGTGATGTGATACCTCTTGTAGTGACTCAACATAAGCAGTGGGTGATGTGATACTCTTGTAGTGACTCAACATAAGCAGTGGGTGATGTGATACCTCTTGTAGTGACTCAACATAAGCAGTGGGTGATGTGATACCTCTTGTAGTGACTCAGCATAAGCAGTGGGTGATGTGATACCTCTTGTAGTGACTCAACATAAGCAGTGGGTGATGTGATACCTCTTCTGCTAGGGACTCATCCTATAAGCAGTGGGTGGATTGATACCTCTTGTAGTGACTCAACATAAGCAGTGGGTGATGTGATACTCTCGTGTAGTGGGACTCAACATAAGCAGTGGGTGATGTGATACCTCTTTAGTGACTCAACATAAGCAGTGGGTAGATGTGATTACCTCTTGTAGTGACTCAAGCATAAGCAGTGGGTGATGTGATACCTCTTGTAGTGACTCTACATCAAGCAGTGGGTGATGTGATACCTCTTGTAGTGATACTCAACAAGGGATGTGGGTGATGTGATACCCTCTGGTGAATCTGCAGTGGGTGATGTGATTACCTCTTTGTAGTGACATCAGCATAAGCAGTGGGTGATGTGATACCTCTTGTAGGTGACTCAACATTAAGCAGTGGGTGATGTGATACCTCTTGTAGTGACTCTACATAAGCTGTGGGTGATGTGATACCTCTTGTAGTGACTCAACATAAGCAGTGGGTGATGTGATACCTCTTGTAGTGACTCAACATCAAGCAGTGGGTGATGTGATACCTCTTGTAGTGACTCAACATAAGCAGTGGGTGATGTGATCCCTCTTGTAGTGACTCAACATAAGGCAGTGGGTGACGTGATACCTCTTGTAGTGACTCAACATAAGCAGTGGGTGATGTGATACCTATTGTAGTGACTCAACATAAGCAGTAGTGACTCAGCATAAGCAGTGGGTGATGTGATACCTCTTGTAGTGACTCAACATAAGCAGTGGGTGATGTGATACCTCTTGTAGTGACTCAACATCAACAGTGGGTGATGTGATACCTCTTGTAGTGACTCAACATAAGCAGTGGGTGATGTGATACCTCTTGTAGTGACTCAACATAAGCAGTGGGTGACGTGATACCTCTTGTAGTGACTCAACATAAGCAGTGGGTGATGTGATACCTCTTGTAGTGACTCAACATAAGCAGTGGGTGATGTGATACCTCTTGTAGTGACTCAACATAAGCAGTGGGTGATGTGATACCTCTTGTAGTGACTCAACATAAGCAGTGGGTGATGTGATACCTCTTGTAGTGACTCAACATAAGCAGTGGGTGATGTGATACCTCTTGTAGTGACTCAACATAAGCAGTGGGTGATGTGATACCTCTTGTAGTGACTCAACATAAGCAGTGGGTGATGTGATACCTCTTGTAGTGACTCAACATAAGCAGTGGGTGATGTGATACCTCTTGTAGTGACTCAACATAAGCAGTGGGGGATGTGATACCTCTTGTAGTGACTCAACATATGTAGTGGGTGATGTGATACCTCTTGTAGTGACTCAACATAAGCAGTGGGTGATGTGATACCTCTTGTAGTGACTCAACATAAGCAGTGGGTGATGTGATACCTCTTGTAGTGACTCAACATAAGCAGTGGGGGATGTGATACCTCTTGTAGTGACTCAACATAAGCAGTGGGTGATGTGATACCTCTTGTAGTGACTCAACATAAGCAGTGGGTGATGTGATACCTCTTGTAGTGACTCAACATAAGCAGTGGGGGATGTGATACCTCTTGTAGTGACTCAACATAAGCAGTGGGTGATGTGATACCTCTTGTAGTGACTCAACATAAGCAGTGGGTGATGTGATACCTCTTGTAGTGACTCAACATAAGCAGTGGGTGATGTGATACCTCTTGTAGTGACTCAACATAAGCAGTGGGGGATGTGATACCTCTTGTAGTGACTCAACATAAGCAGTGGGTGATGTGATACCTCTTGTAGTGACTCAACATAAGCAGTGGGTGATGTGATACCTCTTGTAGTGACTCAACATAAGCAGTGGGTGATGTGATACCTCTTGTAGTGACTCAACATAAGCAGTGGGGGATGTGATACCTCTTGTAGTGACTCAACATAAGCAGTGGGTGATGTGATACCTCTTGTAGTGACTCAACATAAGCAGTGGGGGATGTGATACCTCTTGTAGTGACTCAACATAAGCAGTGGGTGATGTGATACCTCTTTTAGTGACTCAACATAAGCAGTGGGGGATGTGATACCTCTTGTAGTGACTCAACATAAGCAGTGGGTGATGTGATACCTCTTGTAGTGACTCAACATAAGCAGTGGGTGATGTGATACCTCTTGTAGTGACTCAACATAAGCAGTGGGTGATGTGATACCTCTTGTAGTGACTCAACATAAGCAGTGGGTGATGTGATACCTGTTGTAGTGACTCAACATAAGCAGTTGGTGATGTGATACCTCTTGTAGTGACTCAACATAAGCAGTGGGTGATGTGATACGTCTTGTAGTGACTCAACATAAGCAGTGGGTGATGTGATACCTCTTGTAGTGACTCAACATAAGCAGTTGGTGATGTGATACCTGTTGTAGTGACTCAACATAAGCAGTGGGGGATGTGATACCTCTTGACAAGAGTTTGACAAGGGTTCCCACGCCACCGGGAAAACGGGAAAAACCCGGGAATTTTATTTGAGGTGTTCCCGGCCTGGAAAACGCGTAAAATTGAAAATGTCCGGGAAAAACCCTTGAAACGTAAGTTAGGAAAAGGTTACTTGGGCCTCATTCGTCGCTCGCTTTCGTACTCTGAATATACTTTACATTGTGGGTTTTTTGTGGGGCGAGTTGTATGGTAGCCTAACTCGAACTGAAATCGCGGTCTCGATAGCGCTTGCTAACATCTGTTATGGAGTAATGAAAGCAATGATCGTGATGGCCAATGTTTTGAAGAAACGGTGCCAAGTCAACTCTTATTGACTCAGATTGGGCTAAAGTCTTTTTTTTCCCAATGCAATATCGTTAAATACAAATACGTTCAAAGATTGCGAAATGTTTATAAATCTTGCATGTTTACTTTCAAAGCGTTTACTTTGCAATGAATTGGAAACAAGAACTTTAACAAGAGAGAAACAATTTTCAGAAGAAGTTACGGACGAATGTTGCAAGCAAATACCTAACGCTAAAATTATTGAATCTTTGAAAATTGAAAGGGTTTTTTATATGAGTCAAAAATAAGTTGTTGACATTATAGAAGGAAATCCTAATGTAAGACTATTCTCCTTTATGTCAAGGTGGATTAACTCTTTGTCTGAATGGATTGGCATTTTTATTCAGTACAGCCATAGGCTGAAATTTGAAGATTTTTTTCACTTCTACAAATATGTAGATTATAGCTACAGTTCCTCGTGCTACAACATAATGCCCCTCAGTGGGCATCTAGGAACCTTCTGGATGAAGACTGTTCAACACAAGTTTTCTACATGTCAGGAAGTGAATCAAACGACAGTGATGCAACTGACATTTTTCCAGACTTAGATAATGATTTATAGACAGAAATTAATTTTGAAAAAACCCTGAAGGTAAGTAGTATACCCTAAAATACCGTGTTGAAAAATCACCCTAAAAACATCATAATTAAGCCAAAAAATATGCTGAAAAAAGTACACATTGTCTCATTTTATTCATAATAACCTAGTCATTATACCTCCACTCAACGATGTGTTGGTAAATTTGAGTCATCATGTTGTCCATCCATCTGTTTTTCTAAAAGAAAACTTAATTTAAGGTCCTATTTATTTGGAGTACATTCAAAATAACAAACTTTCAGAATTTACATACAATTTGTACATGTAAATGAAGAACTTTTGGCAATGATAAGAGGAGTCTGAGCATTAAGTTTCACAACTGTATTGCTCATTAAGTTTCACAACTGTATTGCTCATTAAGTTTCACAACTGTATTGCTCATTAAGTTTCACAACTGTATTGCTCATTAAGTTTCACAACTGTATTGCTCATTAAGTTTCACAACTGTATAGCTCATTAAGTTTCACAACTGTATAGCTCATTAAGTTTCACAACTGTATTGCTCATTAAGTTTCACAACTGTATTGCTCATTAAGTTTCACAACTGTATTGCTCATTAAGTTTCACAACTGTATAGCTCATTAAGTTTCACAACTGTACAACTCATTAAGTTTCACAACTGTATTGCTCATTAAGTTTCACAACTGTATTGCTCATTAAGTTTCACAACTGTATAGCTCATTAAGTTTCACAACTGTATTGCTCATTAAGTTTCACAACTGTATTGCTCATTAAGTTTCACAACTTTATTGCTCATTAAGTTTCACAACTGTATTGCTCATTAAGTTTCACAACTGTATTGCTCATTAAGTTTCACAACTGTATAGCTCATTAAGTTTCACAACTGTATAGCTCATTAAGTTTCACAACTGTATAGCCCATTAAGTTTCACAACTGTATAGCTCATTAAGTTTCACAACTGTACAACTCATTAAGTTTCACAACTGTATAGCTCATTAAGTTTCACAACTGTATAGCTCATCAAGTTTCACAACTGTATAGCTCATTAAGTTTCACAACTGTATAGCTCATTAAGTTTCACAACTGTATAGCCCATTAAGTTTCACAACTGTATAGCCCATTAAGTTTCACAACTGTATAGCCCATTAAGTTTCACAACTGTATAGCCCATTAAGTTTCACAACTGTATAGCCCATTAAGTTTCACAACTGTACAACTCATTAAGTTTCACAACTGTATAGCCCATTAAGTTTCACAACTGTATAGCCCATTAAGTTTCACAACTGTATAGCTCATT
Organism: Panulirus ornatus; assembly: GCF_036320965.1. Lineage (NCBI taxonomy): Eukaryota > Metazoa > Arthropoda > Malacostraca > Decapoda > Palinuridae > Panulirus > Panulirus ornatus. Next base: position 43,263,981 of record NC_092224.1, read on the forward strand.
AAGTTTCACAACTGTATAGCCCATTAAGTTTCACAACTGTATAGCCCATTAAGTTTCACAACTGTATAGCCCATTAAGTTTCACAACTGTACAACTCATTAAGTTTCACAACTGTATAGCCCATTAAGTTTCACAACTGTATAGCCCATTAAGTTTCACAACTGTATAACTCATTAAGTTTCACAACTGTATAGCCCATTAAGTTTCACAACTGTATAGCCCATTAAGTTTCACAACTGTACAACTCATTAAGTTTCACAACTGTATAGCTCATTAAGTTTCACAACTGTATAGCCCATTAAGTTTCACAACTGTATAACTCATTAGAATTATTTGAAATTTGGAATGGAGCTTTACTCTCATGATGAGTTGTATCATGTATGATGTTACAATAACTTTATGTTTACTATACTTAAACTTTGGCATGAGCAAATATCTTATTGCTACATTCGTTTAAGTTTACAATTAGAATTATGTTTTGCATTTCAGATGTCATGCACATTCCAAGATAAATGGTTGATGAATGAAGAATACAGAAATTGGATTGCTATAGTGAAGGACTCACCTAATCCTGCCTATTGCAAAATGTGTAATAAAATCATAGATTTAAGAACAATGGGACAGTCTGCCCTAACATCTCATTCAAAGGGTCGGCAGCATAATGTAAAGATGTCGTCCTTTAAGAAGCAGACAAGTTTGGACATTTGTTTCACCTCAGGAAGTTCACAGATAAATAAAAACAATGAAAAATCAGAGTGTACTTCATGTAGCAGCAACACTGGAAACATGTCATCATTTCTAACTCGAACGGACACTTTGACAGCTGAAATTTGGTGGTGTCTTTTTACTGTATTCACAAATCACTCATTTCATTCAAATGAAGATGTTGGTTATATATTCAAGCAAATGTTTATGGACTCAGAAATTGTTAAGGGATTTTCTTGTGGGGAAACTAAATCAATGTATCTTTCTGTTTTTGGGATAGCTCCTTATTTTAAGGGAATTTTAGAAAAAAACTTCGAAGCGAGCCATATGTACTGCTATTTGACGAATCCTTAAATCAAGATTTACAGATATTTTAGTTAGGTTTTGGGAAGATAACAAAGTTCAGAGTTTCTAGGCCATACCTAGCACATGTCTTTGAAAATAGTGTTGAACATCAGCTTGGTCTTTCAGATATTATACAAGTATCAATGGATGGTACAAATGTCAATTGGAAAGCATTTGACAAGTTACAAGATAAAGTAGAAAAAGTTTATAATAATAAGTTCGTTAATATTGGCTCATGTGGGCATGATATTGTTCATAATGGTTTTAGAGATGGTGTGAATGAAACTGAATGGTCACTTTCTACTCAACTTTGTGCACTACATACACGACGGGAGGAGTTGGAGTCCATTACCAAATGTTGTATTTATCTCCTACAGTAATGTGCACATACATGGGTAGGTCAAAGTGTGTCAGCGAGCAATGCTAGTTATTCTATTTGTTAAAATGTATGTTAAAACTGTTAATGAGAAAAAAATTAAAGACCCTGGTCATTTGACACTGTGAAAGCTATGTTAAAAGATCCATTAATGAATGCTAAATCAGCATTTATTATTTCGGTTGGGAGAAAAGTTGAAGTGTTTCTTAAAGAGTATAAACGGATCAACCCAGACTTCCATTTTTAGCAAGAGACTTGTGTGAAGTTGTTAGAGATTGTATGCAAAGTTTCATTATAAAAAGTGTGCTTGATGAAGCATCTACTGTGCAGAAATTAAGTCGCATTCATGTAAATAACAAAGACAACCAGAAAAATTTAAAAGCTATTGAAATTGGTTTTGTTGCTCAGGCAGAATTGCAAACATTGCTATCAAAAAAGATTGCGAGTGAATTGCAAGTTTTAGCATTTAAAAACAGTGTCAACAATTCCTAGTGAAGCTTGTAAGCTAAATTAATGAGAAATCACCAGTTGCATATTCTACTGTAAGAAACATTTTCTGCTTAGACCCCCCAGCAGAAATTTGTAAAGATTTAAAGATTTAAAAGAATGTTGACAGCATGTGTTCATTTAATAAAGTGAACGTGGAATATTGTGATGAACTTTTATCAGAATTTAGAAAGTTTGTTGAGGTTGCTAAACATGACTCAGAATGCAAAGAATTGAGCCAGTGTAAAGATAAGGTTGATGTGAACACATGATGAATGTAAACCTTTGGCAACTTTTCTCATAGACAAGTTAGTGTTCAACATGGCTTCTCTCTTAACAAGGAAGTAATGGGACACAATCTGTGTCAAGACTCTCTCTCTTACAGCAAAGCGTATGATAAAGGATGATATCATGGTGGTATAAAGTGTGTATGATAAAGGATGATATCATGGTGGTATAAACTTAGAAGAAAAAAAAAAAATTGTCCCGAGACTGAAAGAAAGGTTGAGAAGACACGTTGAGGAAGATGGCTGAGGTTTGGTAATGTCAGATGATAACAAAACACCAGAACAAATGCAGGTAGTTTGTCTTATAACCAAGTCAAATTGTTTGCGACACAAACAAGAAAAAACATGAAGAGCTTTAAGAAGTGAGAAACGTAATACATGAAAAATCTCAAATTCTTTTAGATTTGTAGGCTATAATGTACAATGTAATGACATGCCATGTTCGATCTGTGTGAGCTTATTTTGATACGTCATTGATTCATTAAGAAAGAAGTAAGGTGATGTTTCATAAAACTGTTTCTCTCTTTTTGAACGGTCATTGAAATGTGCTGCAGTCTATGGAATGGCTGTAATATTTTGTACAAATTTCCAATAATAACCGAGATCTAAGTGGCCAACTACATGTATTGTTGGCCTAAAATTGGAGGTATTTTTTCTCCTTTCATTGGTGTATTTTTTCCAGAGTAGACGTGGGAAAATACTACACTGATTTGTGAAGTTGTTGTTGCATAGTTGAGAAATGACAACTCATTTTGTACCGTCTTTCTTTGATCATGTATTGGTGAAAACAAAAATATTCATATTATTTACCTACACAAGTATTATGATTTGACATTTTGCATTGCTAACAACGATTTAAGAATATTCTAGATAAGAATGATTTCAAAAACTGTTCATATTTGGACATTTTGCATTGGTAACAACGGTTTAAGAATATTCTAGATAAGAATTTCAAAAACTTTTCATATTTTGACAGTTGTTTTTGTTTTACAGTTTACGTTTTTGTTGTTGGCTTGGTTTATTTTTTGTTATAAGTTAGTTACACTCAGGATTTATGATTAGAAAATAAAATGTAGGATTTGTAAAATGTTGAATTCCGATGAGGCGATGATCACGTGCAAGTGACGTCATTTGTCACGCCACTCAATACGACTTGTGATTGGTTGCGGCTGGAGCAGTCGGCGGGGCACGGGGAAGGAGGTGTTGCATTGCTATCACCAGTTGTCGTCACTCCTCCTCGGAACGTGAGTGTCTTGAACAAGTGTCGTGTGCCAGTATTAACCGTGGACAGTGTTCGTGTGTTGTGCTGCAGTATGGACGAGCTATGTGAAGACGTTATGGAGGCCGATAACTTGCAGCGAGCGAACCGGTGATGGATGGCCCGCTCATGTTGGACGCTTTGTCACACGACGTGATAGGTAAGTTCGAGCTGGTATATCAGGTGCGAGGGTTGTTGGGCGGCTTCCACATGATGGATCACCGGCGCTGCTCTAGCTGCTTGTGTAGCAGCAGGTGAGCAGTGGTTGGGTGATGGTGGACGTGTACTTGCATCGTGTGGCAGAGCTGCCGGCCGGCCTACATGACGCTACGTGACGCATCCTATGGACCAATATTGGCCAAATCCTGAGCTGTGCTGAGGAGAATGAGTGCGCTACAGCGGCAGGTGATGCGCTGGGTAGTCGAGTTCATAAAACCTCGAATAGTAGTTACACTTTTACGGGTGATTATAGCCTGGCAGTAGTGCTCCCGCCTCCTACGCTGTGGACCCGGGTTCGATCCTGGAGATTAGTGTGATATATGGAAGTGCTTGTTCATATTCACTATTTACGTATATAAATATATATACCTCCGTGTTGTACGTACAGTTAGGATGTGTAAAATACTATCTGCTGGTTGTGAGCTTATGGAAGATGACGACCCGGCTGCTCACCAACGTGAGACGAAGGGGATTCGAGTACATAGTATTCGAATAGTTATTTGCTATTAGCCAGCGGTAGCATTCCCGCCTGTGGCACAGTGGTCCCGGGTTCGATCCTGGCTGTTGGAGGTTTGTATGTTCTATGAAGGAGCGCGTTCCTATTGCACTTTGTTTATATATATATATATATATATATATATATATATATATATATATATATATATATATATATATATATATATTTATTTTGCTTTGCCACTGTCTCCCGCGTTAGCGAGGTAGCGCAAGGAAACAGACGAAAGAATGGCCCAACCCGCCCACATGTATATACATAAACGTCCACACCCGCAAATATACATACCTATACATCTCAATGTACACATATATATACACAGACATATACATATATACACATGTACATAATTCATACTGTCTGCCTTTATTTGTTCCCATCGCCACCCCGCCACACATGGAATAACAACCCCCTCATGTGTGCGAGGTAGTGCTAGGAAAAGACACCAAAGGCCCCATTCGTTCACACTGTCTAGCTGTCATGTAATAACGCACCGAAACCACAGCTCCCTTTCCACATCCAGGCCCCATACAACTTTCCATAGTTTACCCCAGACGCTTCACATGCCCTGGTTCAATCCACTGACAGCACGTCGACCCCGGTATACCACATCGTTCCAATTCACTCTACTCCTTGCACCGCCTTTCACCCTCCTGCATGTTCAGGCCCCGATCACTCAAAATCTTTTTCACTCCATCTTTCCACCTCCAATTTGGTCTCCCACTTCTCGTTCCCTCCACCTCTGACACATATATCCTCTTTGTCAATCTTTCCTCACTCATTCTCTCCATGTGACCAAACCATTTCAAAACACCCTCTTCTGCTCTCTCAACCACGTTCTTTTTATTTCCACACATCTCTCTTACCCTTACGTTACTCGATCAAACCACCTCACGCCACATATTGTCCTCAGAAATCTCATTTCCAGCACATCCACCCTCCTGCGCACAACTCTATCCATAGCCCACGCCTCGCAACCATACAACATTGTTGGAACCACTATTCCTTCAAACATACCCATTTTTGCTTTCCGAGATAATGTTCTCGACTTCCAAACATTCTTCAATGCTCCCAGAATTTTCGCCCCCCCTCCCCCACCCTATGCTTCACTTCCGCTTTCACGGTTCCATCCGCTGCCAGATCCACTCCCAGATATCTAAAACACTTTACTTCCTCCAGTTTTTCTCCATTCAAACTTACCTCCCAATTGACTTGACCCTCAACCCTACTGTACCTAATAACCTTGATCTTATTCACATTTACTCTTAACTTTCTTCTTTCACACACTTTACCAAACTGTCACCAGCTTCTGCAGTTTCTTACATGAATCAGCCACCAGCGCTGTATCATCAGCGAACTGACTCAGTTCCCAAGCTCTCTCATCCACAACAGACTGCATACTTGCCCCTCTTTCCAAAACTCTTGCATTCACCTCCCTAACAACCCCATCCATAAACAAAGTAAACAACCATGGAGACATCGCACACCCCTGCCACAAACCTACATTCACTGAGAACCAATCACTTTCTTCCTACATGTACACATGCCTTACATCCTCGATAAAAACTTTCCTGCTAACAAGTTTCCTCCCACACCATATATTCTTAAAACCTTCCACAGAGCATCTGTATCAACTCTTATCATATGCCTTCTCCAGATCCATAAATGCTACATGCAAATCCATTTGTTTTTCTAAGTATTTCTCGCATACATTCTTCAAAGCAAACACCTGAAACCACACTGCTCTTCCCTAGCCTGATGCTCTGTATATGCCTTCACCCTCTCAATCAATACCCTCCCATATAATTTACCAGGAATACTCAACAAACTTACACCTCTGTAATTTGAGCACTCACTCTTATCCCCTGGCACTATGCAAGCATTCCGCCAATCATCAGGCACCTCACCATGAATCATACATACATTAAATAACCCTCCCAACCAGTCAACAATTCAGTCACCCCCTTTTTTTAATAAATTCCACTGCAATACCATCCAAACCTGCTGCCTTGCCGGCTTTCATCTTCCGTAAAGCTTTTACTACCTCTTCTCTATTTACCAAATAATTTTCCCTAACCCTCTCACTTTGCACGACCAAAACACCCTATATCTGCCACTCTATCATCAAACACATTCAACAAACCTTCAAAATACTTACTCCATATTCTCACATCACCTCTACTTATCACCTCCCCATTAACCCCCTTCACTGAAGTTCCCATTTGCTCCTTTGTCTTACGCACTTTATTTACTTCCTTCCAAAACATCTTTTTATTCTCCCTGAAATTTAATGATACTCTCTCACCCCAACTCTCATTTGCCCTCTTTTTCACCTCTTGCACCTTTCTCTTGACCTCCTGCTTCTTTCTTTTATACATCTCCCACTCATTTGCATTTTTTTTCCTGCAAAAATCGTTCAAATGCCTGTCTTCTCTTTCACTATTAATCTTACTTCATCCCACCACTCACTACCTTTTCTAATCAACCCACCTCCCACGCTTCTCATGCCACAAACATCTTTTGCGCAAGCCATCACTGCTTCCTTAAATACATCCCATTCCTCCCCCACTCGCGTCCTTTGTTCTCACCTTTTTCCATTCTGTACTCAGTCTCTCCTGATACTTCCTCACACAAGTCTCCTTTCCAAGCTCACTCTCACCACTCTCTTCACCCAAACATTCTCTCTTCTTTTCTGAAAACCCCCACAAATCGTCACAGGAGCAGTCTTTCCAGCTAGCCTCACACGAGCACTCTTTCCAGTTAGGTTCACACGAGCACTCTTTCCAGCTAGCCTCACATGACTACAAATTTCCGGGTAGCCTCACACGAGCACTCTCTTTCCAGTTAGGTTCACACGAACACTTTCCAGCTAGCCTCACATGACTACAAATTTCCGGGTAGCCTCACACGAGCACTCTCTTTCCAGTTAGGTTCACACGAGCACTCTTTCCAGCTAGCCTCACATGACTACAAATTTCCAGGTAGCCTCACACGAGCACTCTTTCCAGCTAGTCTCACTCGAGCACTTGCCTCCCAGCTGGTCTAACACTAGTACTCGCCTCACAGCTAGCCTCACACGAGCACTAGCTCTCCAGGTAGCCTCACACGAGCACTAGCTCTCCAGGTAGCCTCACACGAGCACTAGCTCTCCAGGTAGCCTCACACGAGCACTAGCTCTCCAGGTAGCCTCACACGAGCACTAGCTCTCCAGGTAGCCTCACACGAGCACTAGCTCTCCAGGTAGCCTCACACGAGCACTAGCTCTCCAGGTAGCCTCACACGAGCACTAGCTCTCCAGGTAGCCTCACACGAGCACTAGCTCTCCAGGTAGCCTCACACGAGCACTAGCTCTCCAGGTAGCCTCACACGAGCACTAGCTCTCCAGGTAGCCTCACACGAGCACTAGCTCTCCAGGTAGCCTCACACGAGCACTAGCTCTCCAGGTAGCCTCACACGAGCACTAGCTCTCCAGGTAGCCTCACACGAGCACTAGCTCTCCAGGTAGCCTCACACGAGCACTAGCTCTCCAGGTAGCCTCACACGAGCACTAGCTCTCCAGGTAGCCTCACACGAGCACTAGCTCTCCAGGTAGCCTCACACGAGCACTAGCTCTCCAGGTAGCCTCACACGAGCACTAGCTCTCCAGGTAGCCTCACACGAGCACTAGCTCTCCAGGTAGCCTCACACGAGCACTAGCTCTCCAGGTAGCCTCACACGAGCACTAGCTCTCCAGGTAGCCTCACACGAGCACTAGCTCTCCAGGTAGCCTCACACGAGCACTAGCTCTCCAGGTAGCCTCACACGAGCACTAGCTCTCCAGGTAGCCTCACACGAGCACTAGCTCTCCAGGTAGCCTCACACGAGCACTAGCTCTCCAGGTAGCCTCACACGAGCACTAGCTCTCCAGGTAGCCTCACACGAGCACTAGCTCTCCAGGTAGCCTCACACGAGCACTAGCTCTCCAGGTAGCCTCACACGAGCACTAGCTCTCCAGGTAGCCTCACACGAGCACTAGCTCTCCAGGTAGCCTCACACGAGCACTAGCTCTCCAGGTAGCCTCACACGAGCACTAGCTCTCCAGGTAGCCTCACACGAGCACTAGCTCTCCAGGTAGCCTCACACGAGCACTAGCTCTCCAGGTAGCCTCACACGAGCACTAGCTCTCCAGGTAGCCTCACACGAGCACTAGCTCTCCAGGTAGCCTCACACGAGCACTAGCTCTCCAGGTAGCCTCACACGAGCACTAGCTCTCCAGGTAGCCTCACACGAGCACTAGCTCTCCAGGTAGCCTCACACGAGCACTAGCTCTCCAGGTAGCCTCACACGAGCACTAGCTCTCCAGGTAGCCTCACACGAGCACTAGCTCTCCAGGTAGCCTCACACGAGCACTAGCTCTCCAGGTAGCCTCACACGAGCACTAGCTCTCCAGGTAGCCTCACACGAGCACTAGCTCTCCAGGTAGCCTCACACGAGCACTAGCTCTCCAGGTAGCCTCACACGAGCACTAGCTCTCCAGGTAGCCTCACACGAGCACTAGCTCTCCAGGTAGCCTCACACGAGCACTAGCTCTCCAGGTAGCCTCACACGAGCACTAGCTCTCCAGGTAGCCTCACACGAGCACTAGCTCTCCAGGTAGCCTCACACGAGCACTAGCTCTCCAGGTAGCCTCACACGAGCACTAGCTCTCCAGGTAGCCTCACACGAGCACTAGCTCTCCAGGTAGCCTCACACGAGCACTAGCTCTCCAGGTAGCCTCACACGAGCACTAGCTCTCCAGGTAGCCTCACACGAGCACTAGCTCTCCAGGTAGCCTCACACGAGCACTAGCTCTCCAGGTAGCCTCACACGAGCACTAGCTCTCCAGGTAGCCTCACACGAGCACTAGCTCTCCAGGTAGCCTCACACGAGCACTAGCTCTCCAGGTAGCCTCACACGAGCAAACACTTTCCAGCTAGCCTCTCGCGAGGACTCTCTTTACGGCTAGCCTCTCACGAGCACTCTCTTTACGGCTAGCCTCTCACGAGCACTCTTTCCATCTAGCCTCACAGGAGCACTCTTTCCATCTAGCCTCTCAAGAGCACTCTTTCCATCTAGCCTCTCAAGAGCACTCTTTCCATCTAGCCTCTCAAGAGCACTCTTTCCAGCTAGCCTCACAGGAGCACACTCTTTCCAGCTAGCCTCACAGGAGCGCACTCCCTTTCCAGCTAGACTCACACGAGCAGTATCTTTCCAGCTAGCCTCGAACGAGCACACTCTTTTCAGCTGTTCTTACATGAGAACTCTTTCCAGTTAGCCTCGCAGGAGCACCCTCTATCCAGTTAGCCTCGCAGGAGCACCCTCTATCCAGTTAGCCTCACAAGAGCACTCTCTCCAGCTAGCCTCACAAGAGCATTCTCTTTCAAGCTAGCCTCACAGGAGCACACTCTTTCCAGCTAGCCCCACAGGAGCGCACTCCCTTTCCAGCTAGACTCACACGAGCAGTATCTTTCCAGCTAGCCTCGAACGAGCACTCTCTTTTCAGCTGTTCTTACATGAGAACTCTTTCCAGTTAGCCTCGCAGGAGCACCCTCTATCCAGTTAGCCTCGCAGGAGCACCCTCTATCCAGTTAGCCTCACAAGAGCACTCTCTCCAGCTAGCCTCACAAGAGCATTCTCTTTCAAGCTAGCCTCACGCGAGCACACTCTTTCCAGCTATGCTTACACGAGCACACTCTTTCCAGCTATGCTTACACGAGCACACTCTTTCCAGCTATGCTTACACGAGCACACTCTTTCCAGCTATGCTTACACGAGCACACTCTTTCCAGCTATGCTTACACGAGCACACTCTTTCCAGCTATGCTTACACGAGCACACTCTTTCCAGCTATGCTTACACGAGCACACTCTTTCCAGCTATGCTTACACGAGCACACTCTTTCCAGCTATGCTTACACGAGCACACTCTTTCCAGCTATGCTTACACGAGCACACTCTTTCCAGCTATGCTTACACGAGCACACTCTTTCCAGCTATGCTTACACGAGCACACTCTTTCCAGCTATGCTTACACGAGCACACTCTTTCCAGCTATGCTTACACGAGCACACTCTTTCCGGCTATGCTTACACGAGCACACTCTTTCCGGCTATGCTTACACGAGCACACTCTTTCCGGCTATGCTTACACGAGCACACTCTTTCCGGCTATGCTTACACGAGCACACTCTTTCCGGCTATGCTTACACGAGCACACTCTTTCCGGCTATGCTTACACGAGCACACTCTTTCCGGCTATGCTTACACGAGCACACTCTTTCCGGCTATGCTTACACGAGCACACTCTTTCCGGCTATGCTTACACGAGCACACTCTTTCCGGCTATGCTTACACGAGCACACTCTTTCCGGCTATGCTTACACGAGCACACTCTTTCCGGCTATGCTTACACGAGCACACTCTTTCCGGCTATGCTTACACGAGCACACTCTTTCCGGCTATGCTTACACGAGCACACTCTTTCCGGCTATGCTTACACGAGCACACTCTTTCCGGCTATGCTTACACGAGCACACTCTTTCCGGCTATGCTTACACGAGCACACTCTTTCCGGCTATGCTTACACGAGCACACTCTTTCCGGCTATGCTTACACGAGCACACTCTTTCCGGCTATGCTTACACGAGCACACTCTTTCCGGCTATGCTTACACGAGCACACTCTTTCCGGCTATGCTTACACGAGCACACTCTTTCCAGCTATGCTTACACGAGCACACTCTTTCCAGCTATGCTTACACGAGCACACTCTTTCCAGCTATGCTTACACGAGCACACTCTTTCCAGCTATGCTTACACGAGCACACTCTTTCCAGCTATGCTTACACGAGCACACTCTTTCCAGCTATGCTTACACGAGCACACTCTTTCCAGCTATGCTTACACGAGCACACTCTTTCCAGCTATGCTTACACGAGCACACTCTTTCCAGCTATGCTTACACGAGCACACTCTTTCCAGCTATGCTTACACGAGCACACTCTTTCCAGCTATGCTTACACGAGCACACTCTTTCCAGCTATGCTTACACGAGCACACTCTTTCCAGCTATGCTTACACGAGCACACTCTTTCCAGCTATGCTTACACGAGCACACTCTTTCCAGCTATGCTTACACGAGCACACTCTTTCCAGCTATGCTTACACGAGCACACTCTTTCCAGCTAGCCTCGCACAGAGTTGTGGCTTCCCAGGTGGCCTCGCACAGAGTTGTGGCTTCCCAGGTGGCCTCGCACAGAGTTGTGGCTTCCCAGGTGGCCTCGCACAGAGTTGTGGCTTCCCAGGTGGCCTCGCACAGAGTTGTGGCTTCCCAGGTGGCCTCGCACAGAGTTGTGGCTTCCCAGGTGGCCTCGCACAGAGTTGTGGCTTCCCAGGTGGCCTCGCACAGAGTTGTGGCTTCCCAGGTGGCCTCGCACAGAGTTGTGGCTTCCCAGGTGGCCTCGCACAGAGTTGTGGCTTCCCAGGTGGCCTCGCACAGAGTTGTGGCTTCCCAGGTGGCCTCGCACAGAGTTGTGGCTTCCCAGGTGGCCTCGCACAGAGTTGTGGCTTCCCAGGTGGCCTCGCACAGAGTTGTGGCTTCCCAGGTGGCCTCGCACAGAGTTGTGGCTTCCCAGGTGGCCTCGCACAGAGTTGTGGCTTCCCAGGTGGCCTCGCACAGAGTTGTGGCTTCCCAGGTGGCCTCGCACAGAGTTGTGGCTTCCCAGGTGGCCTCGCACAGAGTTGTGGCTTCCCAGGTGGCCTCGCACAGAGTTGTGGCTTCCCAGGTGGCCTCGCACAGAGTTGTGGCTTCCCAGGTGGCCTCGCACAGAGTTGTGGCTTCCCAGGTGGCCTCGCACAGAGTTGTGGCTTCCCAGGTGGCCTCGCACAGAGTTGTGGCTTCCCAGGTGGCCTCGCACAGAGTTGTGGCTTCCCAGGTGGCCTCGCACAGAGTTGTGGCTTCCCAGGTGGCCTCGCACAGAGTTGTGGCTTCCCAGGTGGCCTCGCACAGAGTTGTGGCTTCCCAGGTGGCCTCGCACAGAGTTGTGGCTTCCCAGGTGGCCTCGCACAGAGTTGTGGCTTCCCAGGTGGCCTCGCACAGAGTTGTGGCTTCCCAGGTGGCCTCGCACAGAGTTGTGGCTTCCCAGGTGGCCTCGCACAGAGTTGTGGCTTCCCAGGTGGCCTCGCACAGAGTTGTGGCTTCCCAGGTGGCCTCGCACAGAGTTGTGGCTTCCCAGGTGGCCTCGCACAGAGTTGTGGCTTCCCAGGTGGCCTCGCACAGAGTTGTCGCTTCCCAGGTGGCCTCGCACAGAGTTGTCGCTTCCCAGGTGGCCTCTCAGGAGCACTCTCCTTCCAGTTTGCCTCACACGGGCACTCGCCTCCCTTCTGTCCTCGTACGGGCACTCGCCTCCCTTCTGTCCTCGTACGGGCACTCGCCTCCCTTCTGTCCTCGTACGGGCACTCGCCTCCCTTCTGTCCTCGTACGGGCACTCGCCTCCCTTCTGTCCTCGTACGGGCACTCGCCTCCCTTCTGTCCTCGTACGGGCACTCGCCTCCCTTCTGTCCTCGTACGGGCACTCTCCTCCCAGCGTCCTCTAGCTTCATGTGGCGTCGACCTCCTCCTACCTCCACTTGGCGTCAACCTTCCTCTAACTCCACTTGGCGTCAACATTCCTCTAACTCCACGTGGCGTCAACATTCTTTTACCTCCACGTGGCGTCAACTTTCCTCAACCTTCATGTGTCATTAAACTACTTCTACCTCCGCCTGATGTTAACCTTCATCTACCTACATGTGGCGACAACCTTCCTCTACCTCCACGTGACTTCAAACCTGTACCTCCATATGGCGTCAACCTTCCTCTACCTCCACGTGGCGTCAACCTTCCTCTACCTTCACGTGGCGTCAACATTCTTCATCTACGTGGCGTTAACCTTCCTCTACCTCCACGTGGCGTCAACCTTCCTCTACCTCCACGTGGGTTTAACCTTTCTGTTCCTCCACACGGTTTCAACCTTCCTCTACCTCCACGAGGCATCAACCTTCCTTTACCTCCAATTGGCGTCAACCTTCCTTTACCTCCACGTGGCGTCAACCTTCCTTTACACGTCGTCAACCTTCCTTTACACGTCGTCAACCTTCCTTTACCTTCATGTGGTGTCAACATTCTTCTACCTCTACGTGGCGTCAACCTTCCTCTACCTCCACGTGGCGTCAACCTTCCTCTACCTCCACGTGGCGTCAACCTTCCTCTACCTCCACGTGGGTTTAACCTTTCTGTTCCTCCACACGGTTTCAACCTTCCTCTACCTCCACGAGGCATCAACCTTCCTTTACCTCCAATTGGCGTCAACCTTCCTTTACCTCCACGTGGCGTCAACCTTCCTCTAACCTCCACGTGGCGTCAACCTTCCTCTAACCTCCACGTGGCGTCAACCTTCCTCTAACCTCCACGTGGCGTCAACCTTCCTTTACACGTCGTCAACCTTCCTTTACACGTCGTCAACCTTCCTTTACCTCCACGTGGCGTCAACCTTCCTTTACACGTCGTCAACCTTCCTTTACCTCCACGTGGCGTCAACCTTCCTTTACCTCCACGTGGCGTCAACCTTCCTCTAACCTCCACGTGGCGTCAACCTTCCTCTAACCTCCACGTGGCGTCAACCTTCCTTTACACGTCGTCAACCTTCCTTTACACGTCGTCAACCTTCCTTTACCTTCATGTGGTGTCAACATTCTTCTACCTCTACGTGGCGTCAACCTTCCTTTACCTCCATGTATCGTCAGCCTTCCCCTACCTTCATTTGGCGTCAACATTCTTCTACCTGCACGTGGCGTTAACCTTCCTCTACCTGCACGTAGCGTCAACCTTCTACCTGCACGTGGCGTCAACTTTACCTCCACGAGGTGTCAGCCTTCCTCTACCTTCTTGTGGCGTCAACATTCTTCTACCTCTACGTAGCGTCAACCTTCTTATACCTCCACGTGGCGTCAGCTTTACCTTCATTTGGCGTCAATCTTCTACCTCCGCGTTTTGTTAACCTACCTCTACCTACACGTGGCGACAACCTTCCTCTACCTCCACGTGGCGTCAACCTTCCTCTACCCCCACGTGACGTCAAATTTCTACCTCCACGTGGCGTTAACCTTCCTGAACCTCCATATGGCGTCAACCTTCCTTTACCTCCTCGTGGCGTAAACCTTCCTCTGCCTCCACGTAGCGTCAACCTTCCTCTACCTGCACTTGGCGTCAACTTTTCTTTACCTCCACGAGGCGTCAACCTTTCTCTAGCTTCATGTGGCGTCAACATTCTTCATCTACGTGGCGTCAACCTTCCTCTATCTCCACGTAACGTTAACCTTCCTCTACCTCTACGTGGCGTCAACCTTCCTCCACGTGGCGTCAGCCTTCCTCTACCTTTACATGTTGTCAACCTTCCTTTATCTCCATGTATCGTCAACCTTCCCCTATATTCATATGGCGTAAACCTTCTTCTACTTGTACGTGGCGTCAACCTTTTTCTACCTCCACTTGGCTTCAACATTCCTCTACCTTCATTTGGCGTCAATCATCTTCGCCTCCACGTGGCGTCAGCCTTCCTCTGCTTGCACGTGGCGTTAACCTTTATCTACCTTCACGTGGCGTTAACCTTTATCTACCTTCACGTGGCGTTAACCTTTACCTTCACGTGGCGTCAACCTTCCTTTACCTCCAATTGGCGTCAACCTTCCTTTACCTCCACGTGGCGTCAACCTTCCTTTACCTCCACGTGGCGTCAACCTTCCTTTACCTCCAATTGGCGTCAACCTTCCTTTACCTCCACGTGGCGTCAACCTTCCTTTACCTCCACGTGGCGTCAACCTTCCTTTACCTCCACGTGGCGTCAACCTTCCTCTACCTCCACGTGGCGTCAACCTTCCTCTACCTCCACATGGCGTCAACCTTCCTTTACCTTCACGTGGCGTCAACCTTCCTCTACCTCGAGGAAGCGTCAACTTCCCTCTACCTCCAAGTGGCGTCAACTTTCATCTTCCTCGACGTAGCTTCAACTTTCCTCTACCTCCACGTAGCTTCAACCTTCCTCTACCTCCACGTAGCTTCAACCTTCCTCTACCTCCACATGGCGTCAACCTTCTTGTACCTCCACGTGGCGTCAGCCTTCTTGTACCTCCACGTGGCGTCAGCCTTCTTGTACCTCCATGTGGCGTGAACTTTACCCCCACATGGCGTCAACCTTTCTCTACCTGCACTTGGCATTAACCTTCATCTACCTCCACATGGCTTCAACCTTCCTCTACCTCCACAAGGCGTCAACCTTCCTTCAACTCCACGTGGCGTACACCTTCTACCTGAACGTAGCCCCAACCTTCCTTTACCTCCACGAAGCGTCAACCTTCCTGTACCTCCAACATGTCAACCTTCTTTTACCTCCACATGGCGTCAGCCTTCCTCTACCTTCACGGAGCGTCAACTTTCCTCTACCTCCACTTGGCGTTAACCTTACTCTACTTCCACGTAGCGTCAACCTTCCTTTACCTCCACGTTGCGTCATCCTTCCTCTACTTTCATGTGACGTCAACCTCCTCCTATCTCGAAGTGGCGTCAGACATCCTCTACCTTTACATGACGTCAACCTTCCTTTACCTCCATGTGTCGTCAACCTTCCCCTACCTTCATGTGTCGTCAACCTTCTCCTACCTTCATGTGGCGTCAACCTTCCTCTCCCTTTACATGACGTCAGCTTTCCTTTACCTCGTGTCGTCAACCTTCCTCTGCCTCCACTTGACGTCAACCTTCTTGTACCTCCACGTGGGGTCAACTTTCCTCTACCTCCGCTTGGCGTCAACCTTCCTCTACCTCCACTTGGCGTCAACCATCTTCTACCTCCACTTGGCGTCAATTATCTTCTACCTCCACGTGGCGTTAACCTTCCTCTACCTCCACATTGCTTCAACCTCCCTCTACCTCTACGAAGCGTCAACCTCCCTCTACCTCTACGAAGCGTCAACCTCCCTCTACCTCTACGAAGCGTCAACCTCCCTCTACCTCTACGAAGCGTCAACCTCCCTCTACCTCTACGGAGCGTCAGCCTCCCTCTACCTCTACGGAGCGTCAGCCTCCCTCTACCTCCACGTGGCGTTAACCTTCTACCTCCACATGGCTTCATCCTTCTTGTACCTCCAGGTGGCGTGAAACCACCTCTGTCTCCACATGGCGTCAATCTTTTTCTACCTGCACGTGCCGTGAACCTTCCTTTACCTACACGTGGCGTCAACCTTCCTCTACCTCCACGTGGCGTCAACCTTCCTTTACCTCCAAATGGCGTCAACCTTCCTTTACCTCCAATTGGCGTCAACCTTCCTTTACCTCCAAATGGCGTCAACCTTCCTTTACCTCCAAATGGCGTCAACCTTCCTTTACCTCCAATTGGCGTCAACCTTCCTTTACCTCCAATTGGCGTCAACCTTCCTTTACCTCCAAATGGCGTCAACCTTCCTTTACCTCCAAATGGCGTCAACCTTCCTTTACCTCCAAGTGGCGTCAACCTTCCTTTACCTCCAAGTGGCGTCAACCTTCCTTTACCTCCAATTGGCGTCAACCTTCCTTTACCTCCAATTGGCGTCAACCTTCCTTTACCTCCAATTGGCGTCAACCTTCCTTTACCTCCAATTGGCGTCAACCTTCCTTTACCTCCAAGTGGCGTCAACCTTCCTTTACCTCCAAGTGGCGTCAACCTTCCTTTACCTCCAAGTGGCGTCAACCTTCCTTTACCTCCAAGTGGCGTCAACCTTCCTTACCTCCACGTGGCGTCAACCTTCCTCTACCTCCACGTGGCGTCAACCTTCCTCTACCTCCACGTGGCGTCAACCTTCCTCTACCTCCACGTGGCGTCAACCTTCCTCTACCTCCACGTGGCGTCAACCTTCCTCTACCTCCACATGGCGTCAACCTTCCTCAACCTCCACGAGGCGTCAACCTTCCTTAACCTCCACGTAGCGTCAACCTTCCCCTACCTTCATATGGCGTCAAAAGTCTTCCAATTGTAAGTGGCGTCAACCTTCTTCTAACTCCACCTGGCGTCAACCATCCTCTACGTTCATGTGGCGTCAACCTTCTTCTACCTGTACGTGTCGTCAACCTTCCTCTACCTGCACGTGCCGTCAAATTTCCTCTACTTCCACGTGGCGTTAACCTTCCTCTACCTCCACGTGGCGTCAACCTTCCTCTACCTTCATGTGGCGTCAACCTTCCTCTACATTTACATGGCGCCAAATTCCCTTTACCTCCATGTGTCGGCAACTTTCCTTAACCTCTATGAAGTGTCAACCTTCCTCTACCTTTACGTGGCGTTAAGCTTCCTCTACCTTTACGTGGCGTTAAGCTTCCTCTACCTTTACGTGGCGTTAAGCTTCCTCTACCTCTACGTGGCGTTAAGCTTCCTCTACCTTTACGTGGCGTTAAGCTTCCTCTACCTCCACGTGGCGATAACCTTCCTCTACCTCCACGTGGCGATAACCTTCCTCTACCTCCACGTGGCGATAACCTTCCTCTACCTCCACGTGGCGATAACCTTCCTCTACCTCCACGTGGCGATAACCTTCCTCTACCGCCACGTGGCGATAACCTTCCTCTACCTCCACGTGGCGTTAACCCTCCTCTATCTCCATGAAACGTCAACCTTCCTCTACCTACATTTGGCGTCAACCTTCTACCTCGACGTGGCATGAACCTTCCTCTACCTCGACGTGGCATGAACCTTCCTCTACCTCGACGTGGCATGAACCTTCCTCTACCTCGACGTGGCATGAACCTTCTTCTACCTCGACGTGGCGTCAGCCTTCCTCTACCTCGACGTGGCGTAATCATTCCTCTACCTCGACGTGGCGTCATCATTCCTCTACCTCGACGTGGCGTCATCATTCCTCTACCTCGACGTGGCGTCATCATTCCTCTACCTCCACCTGGCGTCAATCTTCCTCTACATTTACATGGCGTCAAACTTCCTTTACCTCCATGTGTCGTCAACCTTCCTCTATCTCTATGAAGCTTCAACCTTCCTCTACCTCCACGTGGCGTCACCCTCCATTATGCTTGAACCTTCCTTTACCTCCACTTTGCGTCAACCTTCCTTTACCTCCACGCGGCGTCAACCTTCCTCTATTTCCACGTGGCGTCAACCTTCCTCTACCTCCACGTGTCGTCAACCTTCCTCTACTTCCACGTGGCGGCAATATTCAAATACCTTCATGTGACGTCAACATTCTTCTATGGCTAAGTAGCGTCAATGTTCTACCTCCATATGGCGTCAAACTTCCTATACCTTCAATTGGCGTCAGACTTCTACCTCCACGAGGCGTAAACCTTCCTCTAACTATACGTGGCGTCAAACTTCCTCTAATTCCACGTGGCGTAAACCTTCCTCTACCTCCACGTGGCATCAACCTTTTTCTACCTCCATGTGGCGTTAACCTTCCTCTACATCTATATGGCGTCAAACTTCCTTTACCTCAAAGTGTTGTCAACCTTCCTCTACGAAGCTTCAACCTTCCTCTACTTGCACTTGGCGTTAAACTTCCTCTACCTCCACGAAGCGTCAACCTTCCTATACCTCCACGTGGCGTCAACTTTTCTCTACCTCAATGTGGCCTGAACCTTCCTCTACCTCCACGTGACGTCACCCTTCCTCTACCTCCAGATGACGTTAACCTTCCTCTACCTCCACGTGGCGTCAATTTTCCTCTTCCTTTATATGGAGTCAGCCTTATGTGTCGTCAACCTTCTTCTACCTCCACTTGGCGTCAACCTTCTTCTACCTCCACGTCGCGTCATCCTTCCTCTACGTGGCGTCACCCTTCATCTACCTCCCCGTGGTGTCAACCTTCCTCTACATTCATTTGGCGTCAACATTCCTCTACATCTACCTGGCGTTAAACTTCTACCTCTACGTGGCGTCAGACTTCCTCTAGCTTCATATGGCGTCAACCTTCTACCTCCACATGGCTTCAGCCTTCCTATACCTCTTCGTGGCGTCTACCTTCCTCTACCTCCACGTGGCGTTAACCTTTCTCTACCTCCACGTGGCATCATCCTACCTCTAAATCCACGTAGAGTTAACCTTCCTCTACCTTTACATGGCGACAATCTTCCTTTACCTCCATGTGTCGTCAACCTTCTACCTCCACGTGGAGTTATCCTTCTACTTCCACGTGGTGTCAGCCTTCCTCTAACTCTATATGGCGTCACCCTTCATCTACTTCCCGGAGGTGCCAACGTTGCTTCCTCTACCTCCACGTGGCGTCAACCTTCCTTTACCTCAAATGTGGCGTCAACCTTACTTCCGCATGTCTTCAACTTTCCTCTACTTCCACATGGTGTCATCCTTCCTCAACCTCCACGAGACGTCAACCTTCCTTTCCCTCCATGTGGCGTCAACTTTACTTCCACCTTCAGGTGGCTTTAACTTTCCTTTACCTCCATGGAGCGTCAACCTTCCTTACCTCCACATGGCGTCAACCTACCTTTACCTCCAAGAGGCGTGAACCTTCCTTTACCTCCACATGGCGTCAACCTTCCTCCCACGAGGCGTCAACCTTCTTTTACCTCCACGTGGCTTCAAACTTCCTCCACTTAGCGTCAACGTTCATCTACCCTAATGTGGCGTCAACCTTCCTATACCTCCACGTGGCGTCAATCTTCTACCTTCATATGGCGTCAACCTTCTATGTCCACGTGGCGTTAACCTTCCTCTACCTCCACGTGGCGTCAGTCTTCCTCTCATCCAAGTGGCGTAAATCTTCCTCTACCTCCACGTGGCGTCAACCTTCCTCTACCTCTACGAAGCTTCAACCTTTTTCTACCTCCACGTGACGTAAACCTTCTACCTCCACGTTGCCTGAACATGGCGTCAACCTGCACGTGGCATCATCCTTCCTCTACCTCCACGTGGTGTCATCCTTCCTGTACATTTACATAGCGTCAAACTTCCTTTACGCCCATATGTCGTCAACCTTCCTCTACCTCTATGAAGCGTCAACCTTCCTCTACCTCCACGGTGCGTGAACCTTCTTCATCCACGTGGCGTGAACCCTCCTTTACTTCTACATGGTGTCATCCTTCCTCAAACTCCACAAGGCGTTAACTCTCCACGTGGCGTCAGCCTTCCTCAACCTCCACGAGACGTAAACCTTCCTTTACCTCCATACGGCTTCAACCTTTCATTACTTCCACGTGGCGTCAACCTTTACCTTC
This sequence comes from Panulirus ornatus, assembly GCF_036320965.1. Lineage (NCBI taxonomy): Eukaryota > Metazoa > Arthropoda > Malacostraca > Decapoda > Palinuridae > Panulirus > Panulirus ornatus. The sequence goes on from NC_092224.1 coordinate 43,284,432, forward strand.
ACGTGGCGTTAACCTTCCTCTACCTCCACGTGGCGTCAACCTTCCTCTACCTCCACGTGGCGTCAACCTTCCTCTACCTCCACGTGGCGTCAAACTTTCTCTACCTCCTCGTGGCGTTAAACTTTCTCTACCTCCTCGTGGCGTCAACCTTCCTCTACCTCCTCGTGGCGTCAACCTTCCTCTACCTCAACGTGGCGTCAACCTTCCTCTACCTCCTCGTGGCGTCAACCTTCCTCTACCTCCTCGTGGCGTCAACCTTCCTCTACCTCAACGTGGCGTCAACCTTCCTCTACCTTCACGCCGTAGTATTGATGGCCCCGTACCATTGATGGCGACGTAGTATTGATGGCACCTTCATTAAAAGACAGTGGTATTAAGAAAAAGTGTCGAAGCCACTTTCGTGGAAAACTGTGTTATTTCAAAAGAATGTCAAAGCCACCAAAGTGTCAAGGCCACCTTCATTAATAGATGGTGGTATTTCAGTGTCAAAGCCACCTCCGTTAAAAACGGTGGTATTTCAAATAGTGTCAAAGCCACTTTCGTGGAAAAACGGTGGAATTTCAAAGTGTCAAAGCCACTTTCGTGGAAAAACAGTGGAATTTCAAAGTGTCAAAGCCACTTTCGTGGAAAAACATTGGAATTTCAAAGTGTCAAAGCCACATTCATTATGGTAAAGCCCCTTAAGCTTCGTAATGGTATTTGGAGGTGTCAAACCCAGTTTGGATTAGAACACCAGCGGTATTTTCAAAAGTGTCAAAGTGGTGGTATCTCAAAAAGTGTTAAATCCAACTTCTTTAATACATGGTGGTATCTTAAAAAATGCCAAAGCTCTCACTCTCATAATAGTCGTATATTTTGGAATGTTGTGTCAAAGCCAGTTTCGACAGAATATGATACATATGAAAGATATCTTAAAACTAGAAAGGCATCTTGATTTTGAATTATCTTGTGAAATTACTTAACAGATAAGTCATTATTTCGATAGATTCTTGGAAAGCTTGATATATTTTAGAACTCTTCTTCTCTAAGCCACCTTCGCTGGTTATATTTCTAAAATTTACTGTGAAATATACCGTAAACAGAATTATATGTATAAAAGACGTCGTTTTTTGGGCCATTTCTGTGAAAGCCACCTTCGTTAAAAGACGGTGTTATTTCAAAACGTGTCAAAGCCACCTTCGTTAGAAGACGGTGGTATTTCAAAAAGTGTCAAATCCACCTTCATTAATAGACGATGTTATTTCAAAAAAGTGTCAAAGCCACCTTCATTAAAAGACAGTATTATTTCAAAAAGTGTCAAAGCCACCTTCGTTAAAACACCGTGGTATTTCAAAGTGTCAAAGCCACCTTCATTAAAAGACTATGTTTTTTCAAAAAAGTGTCAAAGCCACTTTCATTAAAAGACTGTGTTTTTTCAAGAAAGTGTCAAAGCCACCTTCGTTAAAAGACTGGTATTAAGAAAAAGTGCCAAAGCCACCTTCGTAAAAACACGGTGGCATTTCGAATAGTGTCAAAACCACCTTCGTTAAAAGACAGTGGTATAAAGAAAAAGTGCCAAAGCTACCTTCGTGAAAACACGGTGGTATTTCAAAGTGTCAAAGCCACTTTCACAGATGTATTTTTGGCCATTTCTATGAAAGCCAACTTCGTTAAAAGACTGTTTTATTTCAAAAAGTGTCAAAGCCACCTTCTTGAAAAAACGGTGGTATTAGAAAAGTGTCAAAGCCACCTTCGTGAAAAAACGGTGGTATTGATAAGTGTCAAAGCCACATTCATTAAAAGACAGTGTTATTTCAAAAAGCCACATTCGTGAAAACACGGTGGTATTTCAAAAAGTGTCAAAGTCACTTTCATTAAAAGACGATGCTATTTCAAAAAAGTGTCAAAGCCATTAAAAGTTATTTCAAAAAGTGTCAAAGCCACCTTCGAGAAAAAAACGTGTCAAAAAGTGTCAAAGCCACCTTCATGAAAAGACGGTGTTATTTAAAAAAAGTGTCAAAGCCACCTTCGTTAAAAGACACTAGTATTAAGAAAAAGTGTCAAAGCCACCTTCGTGAAAACACCGTCGTATTTCAAAAAGTGTCAAAGCCACCTTCATTAAAAGACGATGTTTTTTTCAATAAAGTGTCCAAAGCCACATTCGTGAAAACACGGTGGTATTTCAAAGTGTCAAAGCCACTTCACATTCATTAATAAAGCACTCGAAAACGTTTTATTTCAAAAAAGTGCAAAGCCACCTTCGTGAAAAAACGGTGGATTTCGAAAGTGTCAAAGCCACCTTCAAAATCGTTATGTATGTCAAAGCCACTTCATTAAAGAGATATTCAAAAAAAGTGTCAAATCCACCTTCGTTAAAAACGTGGTATATGAAAAAGTGCAAAGCCACTTCGTGAAAAACGTGGATTTTTTCGAAAAAGTGTCAAAGCCACCTTCGTTAAAAGACTGTTATTCAGAAAAAGTGCGAAACCACATCGTTGAAAACGGTGTTTCGAAAGTGCAAAACCACTCGTTAAAGACATGCCAAGTGAAAACACGGTGGTATTTCAAAAAGTGTCAAAGCCACTTTCAAAATGATTTTGGATTTGTTTGCAAAAGTGTCAACCACTTCATTAAAAAACGTGTATTCAAAAAGTGTCAAAGCCACTTCTTGAAAAAACGGTGGTATTGGGAAAAGTGTCAAAGCCACTTTCGTGGAAAAACGGTGGTATTGGTGTGTCAAATTCATTAAAAGACAGTGTTATTTCAAAAAAAAAAAAAAAGGGTCAAAGCCACCTTCGTTTAAAGATCGTGGTATAAAAAAAAAGTGCCAAAGCCACCCTTGTGAAAAAACGGTGGTATTTCAAAGTGTCAAAGCCACCTGCATTAAAAGACAGTGTTATATCAAAAAGTGTCAAAGCCACCTTTCGTGAAAAAACGGTGGTATTTCAGTGTCAATGCCACCTTCGTGAAAAACGGTGGTATTTCAAAAAGTGTCAAAGCCACCTTCATTAAAAGACAGTGTTATTTCAAGAAAGTGTCAAAGCCACCTGCATTAAAAGAGTGTAATTTCAAAAAGTGTCAAAGCCACCGTGAAAAACGGTGATATTTCAAAAATGTCAAAGCCACCTCCATTAAAAGACCGTTATTTCAAAAAAGTGTCAAAGCCACCTTCATTAAAAAACGGTGTTATTTCAAAAAAGTGTCAAAGCCATCTTCGTTAAAAGACACTAGTATTAAGACGATGGTTTTTCAATAGTGTCAAAGCCACCTTCATTAAGACATTTCAAAAAGTGTCAAAGCCACCTTCGTGAAAAACTGTGGTATTTCAAAAAGTGTCAAAGCCACCTTCGTGAAAAAACTTTGGTATTGGAACAAGTGTCAAAGCCACCTTCATTAAGACATTTCAAAAAGTGTCAAAGCCACCTTCGTGAAAAACGGTGGTATTTCAAAAAGTGTCAAAGCCACCATCATTAAAAGACGGTGTTATTTAAAAAAGTGTCAAAGCCACCTTCGTGAAAAAACTTTGGTATTGGAACGTGTCAAAGCAACCTTCGTGAAAAAACGGTGGCATTGGAAAGTGTCAAAGCCACATTTATTAATAGTGTTATTTCAAAAAACGTGTCAAAGCCACTTCGTTTAAAGATCGTGGTATAACGAAAAAGTGCCAAAGCCAACCTCGTTAAAAAACGGTGGTATTTGAAAGTGTCAAAGCCACTTTCACAGATGTATTTTTTGCCATATTTCTGAAAGCGAACTTCATTAAAAGTGTCAAAGCCACGTTCGTGAAAAAACGGTGGTATTTCAATGTGTCAAAGCCACCTTCATTAAAAGACTGTTTTTTCAAAAAAGTGTCAAAGCCACCTTCGTTAAAACATCGTGGTATTTCAAAGTGTCAAAGCCACCTTCATTAAAAGACTATGTTTTTTCAAAAAAAGTGTCAAAGCCACTTTCATTAAAAGACTTTTTTAAAAAAAAAAGTCTCAAAGCCACCTTCGTTAAAAGACAGTTATTAAGAAAACGTGTCAAAGCCACATTCATTAAAAGTGTTATTTCAAAAAACGTGTCAAAGCCACCTGCATTAAAAGTGTTATTTCAAAAAGTGCCAAAGCCACCTTCGTGAAAACACGGTATATCAGTGTCAAAGCCACTTTCACATGTACTTTTGGCCATTTCTATGAAAGCCAACTTCGTTAAAAACTTTCATTTTAAAAAGTGTCAAAGCCACCTTCGTTAAAAGATAGTGGTATAAAGAAAAAGTGCCAAAGCCACCCTCGTGAAAAAACGGTGGTATTTCAGAAAGTGTCAAAGCCACCTGCATTAAAAGACAGTGTTATTTCAAAAAGTGTCAAAGCCACCTTCGTGAAAAAACGGTGGTATTTCAAAAAGTGTCAAAGCCACCTTCATTAAAAGACAGTGTAATTTCAAGAAAGTGTCAAAACCACCTTCGTTAAAACACCGTGGTATTTCAAAGCGTCAAAGCCACCTTCATTAAAAGATTTTTTTTTCAAAAAAGTGTCAAAGCCACTTTCCTTAAAAGGTGTTTTTTCAAAAAAAGTGTCAAAGCCACGTTCGTTAAAAGACACTGGTATTAAGAAAAAGTGCCAAAGCCACCTTCGTGAAAAACGGTGGCATTTCGAATAGTCAAAACCACCTTCGTTAAAAGACAGTGGTATAAAGAAAAAGTGCCAAAGCCACCTTCGTGAAAACACGGTGGTATATCAGTGTCAAAGCCACTTTCACAGATGTATTTTTGGCCGTTTCTATGAAAGCCAACTTCGTTAAAAGACTGTTTTATTTTAAAAAGTGTCAAAGCCACCTTCTTGAAAAAACGGTGGTATTGGGAAGTGTCAAAGCCACCTTCGTTTAAAGATCGTGGTATAAAAAAATAAGTGCCAAAGCCACCCTCGTGAAAAAACGGTGGTATTTCAAAAAGTGTCAAAGCCACCTGCATTAAAAGACAGTGTTATTTCAAAAAGTGTCAAAGCCACCTTCGTGAAAAAACTGTGGCATTTCAAAAAGTGTCAAAGCCACCTTCTTAAAAAACACAGTGGTATAAAGAAAAAGTGTCAAACCACTTTGACAGATGTATTTTTGGACATTTCTCTGAAAGCGAACTTCGTTAAAAGACGCTTTTATTTCAAAAAGTGTCAAAGCCACCTTCTTGAAAAAACTTTGGTATTGGAACAAGTGTCAAAGCCAACTTCGTGAAAAAACGGTGGTATTGGAAAGTGTCAAAGCCACATTCATTAAAAGAATGTTATTTCAAAAAACGTGTCAAAGCCACTTCGTTTAAAGACCGTGGTATAACGAAAAAGTGCCAAAGCCAACCTCGTTAAAAAACGGTGGTATTTGAAAGTGTCAAAGCCACTTTCACAGATGTATTTTTTGCCATTTCTCTGAAAGCGAACTTCGTTAGAAGACTGTTTTATTTCAAAAAGTGTCAAAGCCACTTTCTCGAAAAACCCATGGTATTGGAAAAAGTGTCAAAGCCACGTTCGTGAAAAAACGGTGGTATTTCAATGTGTCAAAGCCACCTTCATTAAAAGACAGTGTTATTTCAAAAAAGTGTCAAAGCCACCTTCGTTAAAACACCGTGGTATTTCAGTGTCAAAGCCACCTTCAATAAAAGACGATGTTTTTCAAAAAAGTGTCAAAGCCACTTTCATTAAAAGACTTTTTTTAAAAAAAAGTCTCAAAGCCACATTATTAAAAAAGTGTCAAAGCCACATTCATTAAAAGAGTGTTATTTCAAAAAACGTGTCAAAGCCACCTGCATTAAAAGTTATTTCAAAAAGTGTCAAAGCCACTTTCACAGATGTATTTTTGGCCATTTCTATGAAAGCCGACTGTATTATTTCAAAAGTGTCAAAGCCACCTTCTTGATAAAACGGTGGTATTGGGAAAAGTGTCAAAGCCACCTTCGTGAAAAACGGTGGTATTGGTGTGTCAAAGCCACATTCATTAAAAGACAGTGTTATTTCAAAAAAAAGTGTCAAAGCCACCTTCGTTAAAAGATAATGGTATAAAAAAAGTGCCAAAGCCACCCTCGTGAAAAAACGGTGGTATTTCAAAAAGTGTCAAAGACACCTTCATTAAAAGACGATGTTATTTCAAAAAAGTGTCAAAGCCACCTGCATTAAAAGTTTTATTTGAAAAAGTGTCGAAGCCACCTTCGTGAAAAACGGTAGTATTCAAAAAGTGTCAAAGCCACCTTCATTAAAAGACGGTGTTATTTCAAAAAAGTGTCAAAGCCACCTTCATTAAAAAACGGTGTTATTCTAAAAAAGTGTCAAAGCCACCTTCGTTAAAAGACACTAGTATTAAGAAAAAGTGCCAAAGCCACCTTCATTAAAAGACGATGGTTTTTCAATAGTGTCAAAGCCACCTTCATTAAAATACATTTCAAAAAGTGTCAAAGCCACCATCATTAAAAGACGGTATTATTTCAAAAAAGTGTCAAAGCCACCGTGAAAAAACTGTGGCATTTTAAAAAGTGTCAAAGCCACACCTTCGTAAAAACACGGTGGCATTTCGAATAGTGTCAAAACCACCTTCGTTAAAAGACAGTGGTATAAAGAAAAAGTGTCAAAGCCACCTTCGCGAAAACACGGGGGTATTTCAAAGTGTCAAAGCCACTTTCACAGATGTATTTTTGGCCATTTCTATGAAAGTCAACTTCGTTACAAGACTGTTTTATTTCAAAAAGTGTCAAAGCCACCTTCTTGAAAAAACGGTGGTATTGAGAAAAGTGTCAAAGCCACCTTCGTGAAAAAACGGTGGTATTGATAAGTGTCAAAGCCACATTCATTAAAAGACAGTGTTATTTCAAAAAGCCACATTCGTGAAAACACGGTGGTATTTCAAAAAGTGTCAAAGCCACTTTCATTAAAAGACTATGCTATTTCAAAAAAGTGTCAAAGCCATTAAAAGTTATTTCAAAAAGTGTCAAAGCCACCTTCATGAAAAGACGGTGTTATTTAAAAAAAAGTGTCAAAGCCACCTTCGTGAAAACACCGTCGTATTTCAAAAAGTGTCAAAGCCACCTTCATTAAAAGACGATGTTTTTTTCAATAAAGTGCCAAAGCCACCTTCGTGAAAACACGGTGGTATGTCAAAGTGTCAAAGCCACTTTCACAGTATTTTTGGCCATTACTATGAAAGCCAACTTCGTGAAAAGACTGTTTTATTTCAAAAAGTGTCAAAGCCACCTTCTTGAAAAAACGGTGATATTGAGAAGTGTCAAAGCCACCTTCGCGAAAAATCGGTGGTATTGGTAAGTGTCAAAGCCACATTCATTAAAAGAGTATTATTTCAAAAAAAGTGTCATATCCACCTTCGTTTAAAGAACGTGGTATAAAGAAAAAGTGCCAAAGCCACATTCGTGAAAACACGGTGGTATTTCAAAAAGTGTCAAAGCCACCTTTATTAAAAGACGGTTATTTCAAAAGTGTCATAGCCACCTTCGTTAAAAGACACTAGTATTAAGAAAAAGTGCCAAAGCCACCTTCATTAAAAGACGATGGTTTTTCAATAGTGTCAAAGCCACCTTCATTAAAATACATTTCAAAAAGTGTCAAAGCCACCTTCGTGAAAAAACGGTGGTATTTCAAAAAGTGTCAAAGCCACCATCATTAAAAGACGGTATTATTTCAAAAAAGTGTCAAAGCCACCTTCGTTAAAACACCGTGGTATTTGAAAGTGTCGAAGCCACCTTCTTTAAAAGACGGTGTTTTTTCAAAAAAGTGTCAAAGCCACCTTCCTTAAAAGACTGGTATTAAGAAAAAGTGCGAAAGCCACCATCGTGAAAACGGTCACGTTTCGAAAAGTGCCAAAACCACCCTCGTTAGAAGACAGTACCAAAGTGAAAACACGGTGGTATTTCAAAAAGTGTCAAAGCCACATTCACAGATGTATTTTTGGCCATTTGTCTGAAAGCCAACATCGTTGGTATTGGAAAAAGTGTCAAAGCCACCTTCGCGAGAAAACGGTGGTATTTCAAAAAGTGTCAAAGCCACCTTCATTAAAAGACAGTTATTTCAAAAAAGTGTCAAAGCCACCTTCATTAAAAGAAAGTGTTATTTCAAAAAAGTGTCAAAGCCACCTTCGTTAAAACAGTGGTATTTCAGTGTCAAAGCCACCTTCATTAAAAGACTATGTTTTTTCAAAAAAGTGTCAAAGCCACCTTCATTAAAAGACGTTTTCCAAAAAAAGTGTCAAAGCCACCTTCGTTAAAAGACAGTGGTATTTCAATGTGTCAAAGCCATCTTCATTAAAAGACGATGATATTTCAAAAAGTGTCAAAGCCACGTTCGTGAAAAAAAGGTGGTATTTCAAAAAGTGTCAAAGCCACCTTCATTAAAAGACAGTGTTATTTCAAAAAAGTGTCAAATCCACCTTCGTTAAATCACCGTGGTATTTCAAAGCGTGAAAGCCACCTTCATTAAAAGACGATGTTTTTTTTTTGTAAAAAGTGTCAAAGCCACCTTCATTAAAAGACGGCGTTTCTTCAAAAAAGTGTCAAAGCCACTTTCGTTAAAACACCGTGGTATTTGAAAGTGTCAAAGCCACCTTCTTTAAAAGACGGTGTTTTTTCAAAAAAGTGTCAAAGCCACTGGTATTAAGAAAAAGTGCGAAAGCCACCATCGTGAAAACGGTGGCGCTTCGAAAAGTGCCAAAACCACCCTCGTTAGAAGACAGTGCCAAAGTGAAAACACGGTGGTATTTCAAAAAGTGTCAAAGCCACTTTCACAAATGTATTTTTGGCCATTTGTCTGAAAGCCAACTTCATTAAGAAACGGGTTGCTTTCAAAAAGTGTCAAATCCACCTTCTTGAAAAAACGGTGGTATTTCAAAAAGTGTCAAAGCCACCTTCATTGAAAGACAGTGTTATTTCAAAAAAGTGTCAAAGCCACCTTCGTTAAAACCGTGGTATTTCAGTGTCAAAGCCACCTTCATTAAAAGACGGTGTTTTTTCAAAAAAGTATCAAAGCCACCTTCGTTAAAAGACTGGTATTAAGAAAAAGTGCGAAACCCAGCATCGTGAAAACGGTCACGTTTCGAAAAGTGGCAAAACCACCCTCGTTAGAAGACAGTGCCAAAGTGAAAAGACCGTGGTATTTCAAAAAGTGATAAAGCCACTTTCACAAATGTATTTTTGGCCATTTGTCTGAAAGCCAACTTCATTAAGAAACGGGTTGCTTTCTAAAAGTGTCAAATCCACCTTCTTGAAAAAACGGTGGTATTTCAAAAAGTGTCAAAGACACGTTCGTGAAAAAACGGTGGTATTTCAAAAAGTGTCAAAGCCACCTTCATTGAAAGACAGTGTTATTTCAAAAAAGTGTCAAAGCCACCTTCGTTAAAACACCGTGGTATTTGAGTGTCAAAGCCACCTTCATTAAAAGACGGTGTTTTTTCAAAAAAGTGTCAAAGCCACCTTCGTTAAAAGACTGGTATTAAGAAAAAGTGCGAAAGCCAGCATCGTGAAAACGGTCACGTTTCGAAAAGTGGCAAAACCACCCTCGTTAGAAGACAGTGCCAAAGTGAAAACACGGTGGTATTTCAAAAAGTGTCAAAGCCACTTTCACAAATGTATTTTTGGCCATTTGTCTGAAAGCCAACTTCATTAAGAAACGGGTTCCTTTCAAAAAGTGTCAAATCCACCTTCTTGAAAAAACGGTGGTATTTCAAAAAGTGTCAAAGCCACCTTCATTGAAAGACAGTGTTATTTCAAAAAAGTGTCAAAGCCACCTTCGTTAAAACACCGTGGTATTTGAGTGTCAAAGCCACCTTCATTAAAAGACGGTGTTTTTTCAAAAAAGTGTCAAAGCCCCCTTCGTTAAAAGACTGGTATTAAGAAAAAGTGCGAAAGCCAGCATCGTGAAAACGGTCACGTTTCGAAAAGTGGCAAAACCACCCTCGTTAGAAGACAGTGCCAAAGTGAAAACACGGTGGTATTTCAAAAAGTGTCAAAGCCACCTTCATTAAAAGACGGTGTTTTAACAAAAAAGTGTCAAAGCCACCTTCGTTAAAAGACAGTGGTATTTCAATGTGTCAAAGCCATCTTCATTAAAAGACGATGATATTTCAAAAAGATTCAAAGCCACTCTCATTAAAAGAGAGTGTTATTTCAAAAAGTGTCAAAGCCACCTTCTTAAAAAAAAAAAAAACGGTGGTATTTCAAAAATTGTCAAAGCCACGTTCGTGAAAAAAACGGTGGTATTTCAAAAAGTGTCAAAACCACCTTCATTAAACGAGTGTTATTGAAATAACACTCGTTTAATGAAAGTGTCAAATTCACCATCGTTAAATCACCGTGGTATTTCAAAGCGTGAAAGCCACCTTCATTAAAAGACAGTTTTTTTTGTAAAAAGTGTCAAAGTCACCTTCATTAAAAGACGGTGTTTTTTCAAAAAAGTGTCAAAGCCACCTTCTTTAAAAGACTGGTATTAAGAAAAAGTGCGAAAGCTACCATCGTGAAAACGGTGGCGTTTCGAAAAGTGCCAAAACCACCCTCGTCAAAGCCACTTTCACAAATGTATTTTTTCCCATTTGTCTGAAAGCCAAAGTGTCAAATCCACCTTCTTGAAAAAACGGTGGTACTTCAAAGTATCAAAGCCAACTTCGTGAAAAAACGGTGGTATTTCAAAAAGTGTCAAAGCCACCTTAAAATAACACTGTCTTTTAAGACAGTGTTATTTCAAGAAAGTGTCAAAGCCACCGTTAAAACACCGTGGTATTTCAAAGTGTCAAAGCCACCTTCATTAAAAGACGGTGTTTTTTCAAAAAAGTGTCAAAGCCACCTTCGTTAAAAGACACACTTCGTTAAAATACCACTTTTTCTTAAAAAGTGCGAAAGCCAGCATCGTGAAAACGGTGGCGTTTCGAAAAGTGCCAAAACCACCCTCGTTAGAAGACAGTGCCAAAGTGAAAACACGGTGGTATTTCAAAAAGTGTCAAAGCCACTTTCACAAATGTATTTTTGGCCATTTGTCTGAAAGCCAACTTCATTAAGAAACGGGTGGCTTTCAAAAAGTGTCAAATCCACCTTCTTGAAAAAACGGTGGTATTTCAAAAAGTGTCAAAGCCACGTTCGTGAAAAAACGGTGGTATTTCAAAAAGTGTCAAAGCCACCTTCATTGAAAGACAGTGTTATTTCAAAATAGTGTCAAAGCCACCTTCGTTAAAACACCGTGGTATTTGAGTGTCAAAGCCACCTTCTTTAAAAGACGGTGTTTTTTCAAAAAAGTGTCAAAGCCACCTTCGTTAAAAGACTGGTATTAAGAAAAAGTGCGAAAGCCACCATCGTGAAAACGGTCACGTTTCGAAAAGTGCCAAAACCACCCTCGTTAGAAGACAGTGCCAAAGTGAAAACACGTTGGTATTTCAAAAAGTGTCAAAGCCACTTTCACAGATGTATTTTTGGCCATTTGTTTGAAAGCCAACATCGTTGGTATTGGAAAAAGTGTCAAAGCCACCTTCGCGAGAAAACGGTGGTATTTCAAAAAGTGTCAAAGCCACCTTCATTAAAAGACAGTTATTTCAAAAAAGTGTCAAAGCCACCTTCATTAAAAGAAAGTGTTATTTCAAGAAAGTGTCAAAGCCAACTTCGTTAAAACACCGTGGTATTTGAAAGTGTCAAAGCCACCTTCATTAAAAGACGGTTTTTTCAAAAAAGTGTAAAAGCCACCTTCGTTAAAAGACACTTAATGAAAAAGTGCGAAAGCCAGCATCGTGAACACGGTGGCGTTTCGAAAAGTGCCAAAACCACCCTCGTTGGAAGACAGTGCCAAAGTGAAAACACGGTGGTATTTCAAAAAGTGTCAAAGCCACTTTCACAAATGTATTTTTGGCCATTTGTCTGAAAGCCAACTTCATTAAGAAACGGGTGGCTTTCAAAAAGTGTCAAATCCACCTTCTTGAAAAAACGGTGGTATTTCAAAAAGTGTCAAAGCCACGTTCGTGAAAAAACGGTGGAATTTCAAAAAGAGTCAAAGCCACCTTCATTGAAAGACAGTGTTATTTCAAAAAAGTGTCAAAGTCACCTACGTTAAAACACCGTGGTATTTCAGTGTCAAAGCCACCTTCATTAAAAGACGGTGTTTTTTCAAAAATGTGTCAAAGCCACCTTCGTTAAAAGACTGGTAATAAGAAAACGGTCACGTTTCGAAAAGTGCCAAAACCACCCTCGTTAGAAGACAGTGCCAAAGTGAAAACACGATGGTATTTCAAAAAGTGATAAAGCCACTTTCACAAGTGTATTTTTGGCCATTTGTCTGAAAGCCAACTTCATTAAGAAACGGGTTGCTTTCAAAAAGTGTCAAATCCACCTTCTTGAAAAAAAGGTGCTATTTCAAAAAGTGTCAAAGCCACGTTCGTGAAAAAACGGTGGTATTTCAAAAAGTGTCAAAGCCACATTCATTGAAAGACAGTTATTTCAAAAAAGTGTCAAAGCCACCTTCGTTAAAACACCGTGGTATTTGAAAGTGTCAAAGCCACCTTCTTTAAAAGACGGTGTTTTTTCAAAAACGTGTCAAAGTGCGAAAGCCAGCATCATGAAAACGGTCACGTTTCGAAAAGTGCCAAAACCACCCTCGTTAGAAGACAGTGCCAAAGTGAAAACACGGTAGTATTTCAAAAAGTGTCAAAGCCACTTTCACAGATGTATTTTTGGCCATTTGTCTGAAAGCCAACATCGTTTGTATTGGAAAAAGTGTCAAAGCCACCTTCGCGAAAAAACGGTGGTATTTCAAAAAGTGTCAAAGCCACCTTCATTAAAAGACAGTTATTTCAAAAAAGTGTCAAAGCCACCTTCATTAAAAGAAAGTGTTATTTCAAAAAAGTGTCAAAGCCACCTTCGTTAAAACAACGTGGTATTTCAGTGTCAAAGCCACCTTCATTAAAAGACGATGTTTTTTCAAAAAAGTGTCAAAGCCACCTTCATTAAAAGATGGTGTTTTTCCAAAAAAGTGTCAAAGCCACCTTCGTTAAAAGACAGTGGTATTTCAATGTGTCAAAGCCATCTTCATTAAAAGACGATGATATTTCAAAAAGTGTCAAAGCCACTTGCATTAAAAGACAGTGTTATTTCAAAAAGTGTCGAAGCCACCTTCGTACAAAAAAAAACGGTGGTATTTCAAAAATTGTCAAAGCCACGTTCGTGAAAAAAACGGTGGTATTTCAAAAAGTGTCAAAACCACCTTCATTAAAAGACAGTGTTATTTCAAAAAAGTGTCAAATCCACCTTCGTTAAATCACCGTGGTACTTCAAAGCGTGAAAGCCACCTTCATTAAAAGACGATGTTTTTTTTGTAAAGTGTCAAAGCCACCTTCATTAAAAGACGGTGTTTTTTCAAAAAAGTGTCAAAGCCACCTTCTTTAAAAGACACTGGTATTAAGAAAAAGTGCGAAAGCTACCATCGTGAAAACGGTGGCGTTTCGAAAAGTGCCAAAACCACCCTCGTCAAAGCCACTTTCACAAATGTATTTTTTCCCATTTGTCTGAAAGCCAAAGTGTCAAATCCACCTTCTTGAAAAAACGGTGGTATTTCAAAGTGTCAAAGCCAACTTCGTGAAAAAACGGTGGTATTTCAAGAAAGTGTCAAAGCCACCTTCGTTAAAACCGTGGTATTTCAAAGTGTCAAAGCCACCTTCATTAAAAGACGGTTTTTTCAAAAAAGTGTCAAAGCCACCTTCGTTAAAAGACACTTAATGAAAAAGTGCGAAAGCCACCATCGTGAAAACGGTGGCGTTTCGAAAAGTGCCAAAACCACCCTCGTTAGAAGACAGTGCCAAAGTGAAAACACGGTGGTATTTCAAAAAGTGTCAAAGCCACTTTCACAAATGTATTTTTGGCCATTTGTCTGAAAGCCAACTTCATTAAGAAACGGGTTGCTTTCAAAAAGTGTCAAATCCACCTTCTTGAAAGAAAGGTGGTATTTCAAAAAGTGTCAAAGCCACCTTCGTTAAAAGACTGGTATTAAGAAAAAGTGCGAAAGCCACCATCGTGAAAACGGTCACGTTTCGAAAAGTGCCAAAACCACCCTCGTTAGAAGACAGTGCCAAAGTGAAAACACGTTGGTATTTCAAAAAGTGTCAAAGCCACTTTCACAGATGTATTTTTGGCCATTTCTTTGAAAGCCAACATCGTTGGTATTGGAAAAAGTGTCAAAGCCACCTTCGCGAGAAAACGGTGGTATTTCAAAAAGTGTCAAAGCCACCTTCATTAAAAGACAGTTATTTCAAAAAAGTGTCAAAGCCACCTTCATTAAAAGAAAGTGTTATTTCAAGAAAGTGTCAAAGCCAACTTCGTTAAAACACCGTGGTATTTGAAAGTGTCAAAACCACCTTCATTAAAAGACGGTTTTTTCAAAAAAGTGTCAAAGCCACCTTCGTTAAAAGACACTTAATGAAAAAGTGCGAAAGCCACCATCGTGAAAACGGTGGCGTTTCGAAAAGTGCCAAAACCACCCTCGTTAGAAGACAGTGCCAAAGTGAAAACACGGTGGTATTTCAAAAAGTGTCAAAGCCACTTTCACAAATGTATTTTTGGCCATTTGTCTGAAAGCCAACTTCATTAAGAAACGGGTTGTTTTCAAAAAGTGTCAAATCCACCTTCTTCAAAAAATGGTGGTATTTCAAAAAGTGTCAAAGCTACGTTCGTGAAAAAAACGGTGGTATTTCAAAAAGTGTCAAAGCCACCTTCATTGAAAGACAGTGTTATTTCAAAAAAGTGTCAAAGCCACCTTCGTTAAAACACCGTGGTATTTGAAAGTGTCAAAGCCACCTTCTTTAAAAGACGGTGTTTTTTCAAAAAAGTGTCAAAGCCACCTTCGTTAAAAGACTGGTATTAAGAAAAAGTGCGAAAGCCACCATCGTGAAAACGGTCACGTTTCGAAAAGTGCCAAAACCACCCTCGTTAGAAGACAGTGCCAAAGTGAAAACACGGTGGTATTTCAAAAAGTGATAAAGCCACTTTCACAGATGTATTTTTGGCCATTTGTCTGAAAGCCATCTTCATTACGAAACGGGTTGCTTTCAAAAAGTGTCAAATCCACCTTCTTGAAAAAAAGGTGCTATTTCAAAAAGTGTCAAAGCCACGTTCGTGAAAAAACGGTGGTATTTCAAAAAGTGTCAAAGCCACCTTCATTGAAAGACAGTTATTTCAAAAAAGTGTCTAAGCCACCTTCGTTAAAACACCGTGGTATTTGAAAGTGTCAAAGCCACCTTCATTAAAAGACGGTGTTTTTTCAAAAAAGTGTCAAAGGCACCTTCGTTAAAAGACTGGTATTAAGAAAAAGTGCGAAAGCCAGCATCGTGAAAACGGTGACGTTTCGAAAAGTGCCAAAACCACCCTCGTTAGAAGACAGTGCCAAAGTGAAAACACGGTGGTATTTCAAAAAGTGTCAAAGCCACTTTCACAGATGTATTTTTGGCCATTTGTCTGAAAGCCAAAATCGTTGGTATTGGAAAAAGTGTCAAAGCCACCTTCGCGAGAAAACGGTGGTATTTCAAAAAGTGTCAAAGCCACCTTCATTAAAAGACAGTTATTTCAAAAAAGTGTCAAAGCCACCTTCATTAAAAGAAAGTGTTATTTCAAAAAAGTGTCAAAGCCACCTTCGTTAAAACAACGTGGTATTTCAGTGTCAAAGCCACCTTCATTAAAAGACGATGTTTTTTCAAAAAAGTGTCAAAGCCACCTTCATTAAAAGATGGTGTTTTTCCAAAAAAGTGTCAAAGCCACCTTCGTTAAAAGACAGTGGTATTTCAATGTGTCAAAGCCATCTTCATTAAAAGACGATGATATTTCAAAAAGTGTCAAAGCCACTTGCATTAAAAGACAGTGTTATTTCAAAAAGTGTCGAAGCCACCTTCGTAAAAAAAAAAAACGGTGGTATTTCAAAAATTGTCAAAGCCACGTTCGTGAAAAAAACGGTGGTATTTCAAAAAGTGTCAAATCCACCTTCGTTAAATCACCGTGGTACTTCAAAGCGTGAAAGCCACCTTCATTAAAAGACGATGTTTTTTTTGTAAAAAGTGTCAAAGCCACCTTCATTAAAAGACGTTGTTTTTTTAAAAAAGTGTCAAAGCCACCTTCTTTAAAAGACACTGTATTAAGAAAAAGTGCGAAAGCTACCATCGTGAAAACGGTGGCGTTTCGAAAAGTGCCAAAACCACCCTCGTCAAAGCCACTTTCACAAATGTATTTTTTCCCATTTGTCTGAAAGCCAAAGTGTGAAATCCACCTTCTTGAAAAAACGGTGGTACTTCAAAGTGTCAAAGCCAACTTCGTGAAAAAACGGTGGTATTTCAAAAAGTGTCAAAGCCACCTTAAAATAACACTGTCTTTTAAGACAGTGTTATTTCAAGAAAGTGTCAAAGCCACCGTTAAACACCGTGGTATTTTCAAAGTGTCAAAGCCACCTTCATTAAAGACTAAGTTTTTTTTTTAAAAAGTGTCAAAGCCACTTCAAAATGTTTTTAAAAATGTCAAAGCCACCTCGTTAGACTATGAAAAAGTGCAAAGCCACCTCGGAAACGTGGTTTCAAAGTGCAAACCCCTCTTAAAGACAGTCCAAAGGGGAAAAACGTTGTTTTCAAAAAGTGTCAAGCCACTTCAAAAGTTTATTTCATTGTCAAGCCACTTCATTAAAAACGGTGTTTCAAAAAGTGTCAAACCACTTCTTAAAAACTGGTATTCAAAAGTGTCAAGCACTTCGTGAAAAAAAGGTGGTATTTCAAAGTGTCAAAGCACTTATTAAGAAAGTTTATTTAAAAAGTGTCAAACACTTCGTTAAAACACGTGGTATTTCAAAGTGTCAAGCCACCTTCATAAAGACGATGTTTTTCAAAAAGTGTCAAGCCACTCATTAAAAGACGGTGTTTTTCAAAAAGTGTCAAAGCACCTTCTTAAAAGACACGTATAAGAAAAATGCAAGCCACCTCGTGAAAACGGTGGTTTCGAAAAGTGCAAAACACCAAACTGTTAAAGAAAGTCCAGATTGAAAACACGTGGTATTTCAAAAAGTGTCAAAGCCACTTTCACAATGTATTTTTGGCCATTTGTCTGAAAGCCAACATTGTTGGTAAATGGAAAAAGTGTCAAAGCCACCTTCGGAAAAACGTGGTATTTCAAAGTGTCAAAGCCACTTATTAAAGAAGTGTTATTTCAAAAAGTGTAAACCACCTTCGTTAAAACTTAAAAGCGATGTTTTTTTGTAAAAAGTGTCAAAGCCACCTTCATTAAAAGACGGTGTTTTTTCAAAAAGTGTCAAAGCCACCTTCGTTAAAAGACACAAAAAAGATGTCAAAGCCACTTGGTATAAAACAAAAAAACGGTGTATTTCAAAAGTGTCAAAGCGTTCATTAAGACAGTTTATTTCAAAAAGTTAAATCCACCTTCGTTAAATCACCGTGGTATTTAAGCGTGAAAGCCACCTTCATTAAAAGACGGTTTTTTGTAAAAAGTTCAAGCCACTTCATTAAGACGGTTTTTCAAAAGGTCAAAGCCACTTCTTAAAAGCCATGAAAAATGCGAAAGCACCACGTGAAAGGTGGCGTTTCGAAAAGTGCCAACCACCCTCGTTAGAAGACAGTGCCAAAGTGAAAACACGGTGATTTCAAAGTGTCAAAGCACTTTCACAAATGTATTTTTGGCCATTTTCTGAAGCCAACTTCATTAAGAACGGGTTGCTTTCAAAAGTTCAAATCCCCTTCTTGAAAAAACGGTGGTATTTCAAAAGTGTCAAGCACTCGTGAAAAACGGGGTATTTCAAAGTGTCAAAGCCACCTTATTAAAGACGGTTTTAAAATGTCAAAGCCCTTCGTTAAAAATGGTATTAGAAAGTCAGCAGCACAACTTTCGAAAAGTGCCAAACCCACTCAAATAAAACTGGTATTTCAAAGTGTAAAGCCCTTCAAAGTATTTTGCATGCTAAAGCAACCTAAAACGGGTTGCTTTCAAAAGTGCAACACTTGAAAAAACGTGGTATTTAAAAAGTGTCAAGCCACTTCGAAAAAACGTGTTTTCAAAAAGTGTCAAACCACCTTCTTAAACAGTGGTATTTCAAAGCGGAAAGCCACCTTCTTAAAAACGGTGTTTTTAGTGTCAAAGCCACTTCATTAAAAGACGTGTTTTTTCAAAAAGTTCAAAGCCACTTCTTTAAAAGATGGTATTAAAAAAGTGCGAAAGCACATCGTGAAACGGTCGTTTCGAAAGTGCCAAAACCCCTCAAAAAGTGTCAAAGCCACCTTCATTAAAAGACGGTGTTATTTCAATAGTGTCAAAGCACCTTCCTTAAAAGACAGTATTAAGAAAAAGCCAAAGCCACCTTCGTGAAAAACGATGGCATTTCGAAAAGTGCCAAAACCACCTTCGTTAGAAGGTATAAGAAAGTTGTAAAGCCTTCGTGAAAACACCGTGGTATTTCAAAAGTGTCAAAGCCACTTTCACAGATGTATTTTTAGCCATTTGTCTGAAAGCCAACATCGTTGGTATTGGAAAAAGTGTCAAAGCCACCTTCGCGAGAAAACGGTGGTATTTCAAAAAGTGTCAAAGCCGCGTCATTAAAAGACAGTTATTTCAAAAAAGTGTCAAATCCACCTTCGTTAAATCACCGTGGTATTTCAAAGCGTGAAAGCCACCTTCATTAAAAGACGATGTTTTTTTGTAAAAAGTGTCAAAGCCACCTTCATTAAAAGACGGTGTTTTTTCAAAAAAGTGTCAAAGCCACCTTCGTTAAAAGACACTTAATGAAAAAGTGCGAAAGCCACCATCGTGAAAACGGTGGCGTTTCGAAAAGTGCCAAAACCACCCTCGTTAGAAGACAGTGCCAAAGTGAAAACACGGTGGTATTTCAAAAAGTGTCAAAGCCACTTTCACAAATGTATTTTTGGCCATTTGTCTGAAAGCCAACTTCATTAAGAAACGGGTTGCTTTCAAAAAGTGTCAAATCCACCTTCTTTTGGAAAAAAAAAACGGTGGTATTTCAAAAAGTGTCAAAGCACCTTCGTGAAAAAAAAAACGGTGGTATTTCAAAAAGTGTCAAAGCCACCTTCATTAAAGACAGTGTTATTTCAAAAAAGTGTCAAAGCCACCTTCGTTAAATACACCGTGGTATTTAAAGTGTCACCAAAAAAGAGAGGCCACCTTCATTAAAAGACGTGTTTTTCAAAAAAGTGTCAAAGCCACCTTCTTTAAAAGACATGGTATTAAGAAAAAGTGCGAAAGCACATCGTGAAAAGTGCTTTCGAAAAGTGCCAAAACCGCTCGTTAGAAGCAGTGCCAAATGAAAAACGGTGGTATTTCAAAAAGATTCAAAGCCATTATAAAAATTAACGTTTTTTGCCAATTAATGTCAACGTTAAAAGCAAGTGTCAAACCACCTCTAAAAACGGTGTATTTCAAAAGTGTCAAAGCCACATTCTGAAAAACGGTGGTATTTCAAAAGTGTCAAAGCCACCGTAATTAAAAGACAGTGTTATTTCAAGAAAGTGTCAAAGCCACCTTCGTTAAAACACCGTGGTATTTCAAAGTGTCAAAGCCACCTTCATTAAAAGACGGTGTTTTTTCAAAAATGTGTCAAAGCCACCTTCGTTAAAAGACACACTTCGTTAAAATACCACTTTTTCTTAAAAAGTGCAAAAGCCAGCATCGTGAAAACGGTCACGTTTCGAAAAGTGCAAAACCACCCTCGTTAGAAGACAGTGCCAAAGTGAAAACACGGTGGTATTTCAAAAAGTGTCAAAGCCACTTTCACAAATGTATTTTTGGCCATTTGTCTGAAAGCCAACTTTATTAAGAAACGGGTTGCTTTCAAAAAGTGTCAAATCAACCTTCTTGAAAAAACGGTGGTATTTTAAAAAGTGTCAAAGCCACCTTCGTGAAAAAACGGTGGTATTTCAAAAATGTCAGAGCCACCTTAATTAAATGACAGTGTTATTTAAAAAGTGTCAAAGCCACCTTCCTTAAAACAATGTGGTATTTGAAAGTATCAAGGCCACCTTCATTAAAAGACGATGTTTTTTCAAAAAGTGTCAAAGCCACCTTCATTAAAAGACGGTGTTATTTCAATAGTGTCAAAGCACCTTCCTTAAAAGACACGTATTAAGAAAAACTGCCAAAGCCACCTTCGTGAAAACACGATGGCATTTCGAAAAGTGCCAAAACCACCTTCGTTAAAAGACAGTGGTATAAAGAAAAAGTTGTAAAGCCACCTTCGTGAAAACACCGTGGTATTTCAAAGTGTCAAAGCCACTTTCACAGATGTATTTTTGGCCATTTGTCTGAAAGCCAACATCGATGGTAATGGAAAAAGTGTCAAAGCCACCTTCGCGAGAAAACGGTGGTATTTCAAAAAGTGTCAAAGCCGCGTTCATTAAAAGACAGTGTTATTTCAAAAAAAGTGTAAAATCCACCTTCGTTAAATCATCGTGGTATTTGAAAGCGTGAAAGCCACCATTAAAAGACGGGTTTTTTTTGTAAAAAGTGTCAAAGCCACCTTCATTAAAAGACGGTTTTTTCAAAAAAGTGTCAAAGCCACCTTCGTTAAAAGACACTTAATGAAAAAGTGCGAAAGCCACCATCGTGAAAACGGTGGCGTTTCGAAAAGTGCCAAAACCACCCTCGTTAGAAGACAGTGCGAAAGTGAAAACACGGTGATATTTTAAAAAGTGTCAAAGCCAACTTCATAAAGAAACGGGTTGCTTTCAAAAAGTGTCAAATCCACCTTCTTGAAAAAACGGTGGTATTTCAAAAAGTGTCAAAGCTACGTTCGTGAAAAAGCGGTGGTATTTCAAAAAGTGTCAAAGCCACCTTCATTGAAAGACAGTGTTATTTCAAAAAAGTGTCAAAGCCAGCTTCGTTAAAACACCGTGGTATTTCAGTGTCAAAGCCACCTTCATTAAAAGACGGTGTTTTTTCAAAAAAGTATCAAAGCCACCTTCGTTAAAAGACTGGTATTAAGAAAAAGTGCGAAAGCCAGCATCGTGAAAACGGTCACGTTTCGAAAAGTGCCAAAACCGCCCTCGTTAGAAGACAGTGCCAAAGTGAAAACACTGTGGTATTTCAAAAAGTGATAAAGCCACTTTCACAAATGTATTTTTGGCCATTTGTCTGAAAGCCAAAGTGTCAAATCCACTTTCTTGAAAAAACGGTGGTATTTCAAAGTGTCAAAGCCAACTTCGTGAAAAAACGGTGGTATTTCAAAAAGTGTCAAAGCCACCGTAATTAAAAGACAGTGTTATTTCAAGAAAGTGTCAAAGCCACCTTCGTTAAAACACCGTGGTATTTCAAAGTGTCAAAGCCACCTTCATTAAAAGACGGTGTTTTTTCAAAAATGTGTCAAAGCCACCTTCGTTAAAAGACACACTTCGTTAAAATACCACTTTTTCTTAAAAAGTGCAAAAGCCAGCATCGTGAAAACGGTCACGTTTCGAAAAGTGCAAAACCACCCTCGTTAGAAGACAGTGCCAAAGTGAAAACACGGTGGTATTTCAAAAAGTGTCAAAGCCACTTTCACAAATGTATTTTTGGCCATTTGTCTGAAAGCCAACTTCATTAAGAAACGGGTTGCTTTCAAAAAGTGTCAAATCAACCTTCTTGAAAAAACGGTGGTATTTTAAAAAGTGTCAAAGCCACCTTCGTGAAAAAAACGGTGGTATTTCAAAAATGTCAAAGCCACCTTAATTAAATGACAGTGTTATTTAAAAAGTGTCAAAGCCACCTTCCTTAAAACAATGTGGTATTTGAAAGTATCAAGGCCACCTTCATTAAAAGACTATGTTTTTTCAAAAAGTGTCAAAGCCACCTTCATTAAAAGACGGTGTTATTTCAATAGTGTCAAAGCACCTTCCTTAAAAGACACGTATTAAGAAAAACTGCCAAAGCCACCTTCGTGAAAACACGATGGCATTTCGAAAAGTGCCAAAACCACCTTCGTTAAAAGACAGTGGTATAAAGAAAAGTTGTAAAGCCACCTTCGTGAAAACACCGTGGTATTTCAAAGTGTCAAAGCCACTTTCACAGATGTATTTTTGGCCATTTGTCTGAAAGCCAACATCGATGGTAATGGAAAAAGTGTCAAAGCCACCTTCGCGAGAAAACGGTGGTATTTCAAAAAGTGTCAAAGCCGCGTTCATTAAAAGACAGTGTTATTTCAAAAAAAGTGTAAAATCCACCTTCGTTAAATCATCGTGGTATTTGAAAGCGTGAAAGCCACCTTCATTAAAAGACGGGTTTTTTTTGTAAAAAGTGTCAAAGCCACCTTCATTAAAAGACGGTTTTTTCAAAAAAGTGTCAAAGCCACCTTCGTTAAAAGACACTTAATGAAAAAGTGCGAAAGCCACCATCGTGAAAACGGTGGCGTTTCGAAGTGCCAAAACCACCCTCGTTAGAAGACAGTGCGAAAGTGAAAACACGGTGATATTTCAAAAAGTGTCAAAGCCAACTTCATAAAGAAACGGGTTGCTTTCAAAAAGTGTCAAATCCACCTTCTTGAAAAAACGGTGGTATTTCAAAAAGTGTCAAAGCTACGTTCGTGAAAAAGCGGTGGTATTTCAAAAAGTGTCAAAGCCACCTTCATTGAAAGACAGTGTTATTTCAAAAAAGTGTCAAAGCCAGCTTCGTTAAAACACCGTGGTATTTCAGTGTCAAAGCCACCTTCATTAAAAGACGGTGTTTTTTCAAAAAAGTATCAAAGCCACCTTCGTTAAAAGACTGGTATTAAGAAAAAGTGCGAAAGCCAGCATCGTGAAAACGGTCACGTTTCGAAAAGTGCCAAAACCGCCCTCGTTAGAAGACAGTGCCAAAGTGAAAACACTGTGGTATTTCAAAAAGTGATAAAGCCACTTTCACAAATGTATTTTTGGCCATTTGTCTGAAAGCCAACTTCATTAAGAAACGGGTTGCTTTCAAAAAGTGTCAAATCCACCTTCTTGAAAACACGGTGGTATTTCAAAAAGTGTCAAAGTCACGTTCGTGAAAAAACGGCAGTATTTCAAAAAGTGTCAAAGCCACCTTCATTGAAAGACAGTGTTATTTCAAAAAAGTGTCAAAGCCACCTTCGTTAAAACACCGTGGTATTTGAGTGTCAAAGCCACCTTCATTAAAAGACGGTTTTTTCAAAAAAGTGTCAAAGCCACCTTCGTTAAAAGACTGGTATTAAAAAAAAGTGCGAAAGCCAGCATCGTGAAAACGGTCACGTTTCGAAAAGTGCCAAAACCACCCTCGTTAGAAGACAGTGCCAAAGTGAAAACACGGAGGATTTCCAAAAGTGTCAAAGCCACCTTCATTAAAAGACGGTGTTTTTCCAAAAAATTGTCAAAGCCACCTTCGTTAAAAGACAGTGGTATTTCAATGTGTCAAAGCCATCTTCATTAAAAGACGATGATATTTCAAAAAGTGTCAAAGTCACTTGCATTTCAAAAAGTGTTATTTCAAAAAGTATCAAAGCCACCTTCGTAAAAAAAAAAAAAAAACGGTGGTATTTCAAAAAGTGTCAAAGCCACTTTCGTTAAATCACCGTGGTATTTCAAAGCGTGAAAGCCACCTTCATTAAAAGACGATGTTTTTTTGTAAAAAGTCTCAAAGCCACCTTCATTAAAAGACGTTTTTTCAAAAAAGTGTCAAAGCCACCTTCTTTAAAAGAAACTGGTATTAAGAAAAAGTGCGAAAGCTACCATCGGGAAAACGGTGGCGTTTCGAAAAGTGCCAAAACCACCCTCGTCAGAAGACAGTGCCAAAGTGAAAACACGGTGGTATTTCAAAAAGTGTCAAAGCCACTTTCACAAATGTATTTTTTCCCATTTGTCTGAAAGCCAAAGTGTCAAATCCACCTTCTTGAAAAAACGGTGGTATTTCAAAAAGTGTCAAAGCCACCTGAATTAAAAGACAGTGTTATTTCAAGAGTGTCAAAGCCACCTTCGTTAAAACACCGTGGTATTTCAAAATGTCAAAGCCACCTTCATTAAAAGACGGTGTTTTTTCAAAAAAGTGTCAAAGCCACCTTCGTTAAAAGACTGGTATTAAGAAAAAGTGCGAAAGCCAGCATCGTGAAAACGGTCACGTTTCGAAAAGTGCCAAAACCACCCTCGCTAGAAGACAGTGCCAAAGTGAAAACACCGTGGTATTTCAAAAAGTGATAAAGCCACTTTCACAAATGTATTTTTGGCCATTTGTCTGAAAGCAAACTTCATTAAGAAACGGGTTGCTTTCAAAAAGTGGCAAATCCACCTTCTTGAAAAAACGGTGGTATTTCAAAAAGTGTCAAAGCCACGTTCGTGAAAAAACGGTGGTATTTCAAAAAGTGTCAAATCCACCTTCATTGAAAGACAGTATTATTTCAAAAAAGTGTCAAAGCCACCTTCGTTAAAACACCGTGGTATTTCAGTGTCAAAGCCACCTACATTAAAAGACGGTTTTTCCAAAAAAAAAGTGTCAAAGCCACCTTCATTAAAAGACGGTGTTTTATCAAAAAAAAATGTCAAAGCCACCTTCGTTAATAGACAGTGGTATTTCAATGTGTCAAAGCCATCGTCATTTAAAGACGATGATATTTCAAAAGTGTCAAAGCCACTTGCATTAAAAGACATTTATTTCAAAAAGTGTCAAAGCCACCTTCGTAAAAAAAAAAAAAAAAAGGTGGTATTTCAAAAAGTGTCAAAGCCACGTTCGTGAAAAAACGGTGGTAATGGAAAAAGTGTCAAAGCCACCTTCGCGAGAAAACGGTGGTATTTCAAAAAGTGTCAAAGCCACCTTCGTTAAAACAACGTGGTATTTCAAAGTGTCAAAGTCACCTTCATTAAAAGTCGGTGTTTTTTCAAAAAAGTGTCAAAGCCACCTTAGTGGCTATTAAGAAAAAGTGCGAAAGCCAGCATCGTGAAAATAATCACGTTTCGAAAAGTGCCAAAACCACCCTCGTTGGAAGACAGTGCCAAAGTGAAAAAACGGTGGTATTTCAAAAAGTGTCAAAGCCACTTTCACAGATGTATTTTTAGCCATTTGTCTAAAAGCCAACATCGTTGGTATTGGAAAAAGTGTCAAAGCCACCTTCGCGAGAAAACGGTGGTATTTCAAAAAGTGTCAAAGCCGCGTTCATTAAAAGACAGTGTTATTTGAAAAAAGTGTCAAATCCACCGTTAAATCACCGTGGTATTTGAAAGCGTGAAAACCACCTTCATTAAAAGACAATGTTTTTTTTGTAAAAAGTGTCAAAGCCACCTTCATTAAAAGACGGTTTTTTCAAAAAAGTGTCAAAGCCACCTTCTTTAAAAGACACTGGTATTAGGAAAAAGTGCGAAAGCTACCATCGTGAAAACGGTGGCGTTTCGAAAAGTGCCAAAACCACACTCGTTAGAAGACAGTGCCAAAGTGAAAACACGGTGGTATTTCAAAAAGTGTCAAAGCCACTTTCACAAATGTATTTTTAGCCATTTGTCTGAAAGCCAACATCGTTGGTATTGGAAAAAGTGTCAAAGCCACCTTCGCGAGAAAACGGTGGTATTTCAAAAAGTGTCAAAGCCGCGATCATTAAAAGACAGTTATTTCAAAAAAGTGTAAAATCCACCTTCGTTAAATCACCGTGGTATTTCAAAGCGTGAAAGCCACCTTCATTAAAAGACGATGTTTTTTTGTAAAAAGTGTCAAAGTCACCATTAAAAGACGGTGTTTTTTTTTTTTAAAAAGTGTCAAAGCCACCTTCGTTAAAAGACACTTAATGAAAAAGTGCGAAAGCCACCATCGTGAAAACGGCGGCGTTTCGAAAAGTGCCAAAACCACCCTCGTTAAAAGACAGTGCCAAAGTGAAAACAAGGTGGTATTTCAAAAAGTGTCAAAGCCACTTTCACAAATGTATTTTTGGCCATTTGTCTGAAAGCCAACTTCATTAAGAAACGGGTTGCTTTCAAAAAGTGTCAAATCCACCTTCTTGAAAAAACGGTGGTATTTCAAAAAGTATCAAAGCCACGTTCGTGAAAAAACGGTGGTATTTCAAAAAGTGTCAAAGCCACCTTCATTGAAAGACAGTGTTATTTCAAAAAAGTGTCAAAGTGTTAAAACACCGTGGTATTTCAGTGTCAAAGCCACTTTCATTAAAAGACGGTGTTTTTTCAAAAAAGTATCAAAGCCACCTTCGTTAAAAGACTAATATTAAGAAAAAGTGCGAAAGCCAGCATCGTGAAAACGGTCACGTTTCGAAAAGTGCCAAAACCACCCTCGTTAGAAGACAGTGCCAAAGTGAAAACACGGTGGTCAAAGCCACCTTCATTAAAAGACGGTGTTTTTCCAAAAAATTGTCAAAGCCACCGTTAAAAGACAGTGGTATTTCATTGTGTCAAAGCCATCTTCATTAAAAGATGATATTTCAAAAAGTGTCAAAGCCACTTGCATTAAAAGACAGTGTTATTTCAAAAAGTGTCAAAGCCACCTTCGTAAAAAAAAAAAAAAAAAATCGTTTGTATTTCAAAAAGTGTCAAAGCCACCTTCATTAAAAGACAGTGTTATTTCAAAAAAGTGTTAAATCCACCTTCGTTAAATCACCGTGGTATTTCAAAGCGTAAAAGCCACTTTCATTAAAAGACGATGTTTTTTTGTAAAAAGTGTCAAAGCCACCTTCTTTCGAAAAGTGCCAAAACCACCCTCGTTAGAAGACAGTGCCAAAGTGAAAACACAGTGGTATTTCAAAAAGTGTGAAAGCTACTTTCACAAATTTATTTTTTCCCATTTGTCTGAAATGGTATTTCAAAGGGTCAAAGCCAACTTCGTGAAAAAACGGTGGTATTTCAAGAAGTGTCAAAGCCACCTTAATTAAAAGACAGTGTTATTTCAAGAAAGTGTCAAAGCCACCTTCGTTAAAACACCGTGGTATTTCAAAGTGTCAAAGCCACCTTCATTAAAAGACGGTGTTATTTTAAAAAGTGTCAAAGCCACCTTCGATAAAACAATGTGGTATTTGAAAGTGT
Source organism: Panulirus ornatus (assembly GCF_036320965.1). Lineage (NCBI taxonomy): Eukaryota > Metazoa > Arthropoda > Malacostraca > Decapoda > Palinuridae > Panulirus > Panulirus ornatus. Next base: position 43,311,363 of record NC_092224.1, read on the forward strand.
CAAGGCTACCTTCATTAAAAGACGATGTTTTTTCAAAAAGTGTCGAAGCCACCTTCATTAAAAGACGGTGTTATTTCAATAAAGTGTCAAAGCACCTTCCATAAAAGACACGTATTAAGAAAAACTGCCAAAGCCACCTTCGTGAAAACACGATGGCATTTCGAAAAGTGCCAAAACCACCTTCGTTAAAAGACAGTGCCAAAGTGAAAACAAGGTGGTATTTCAAAAAGTGTCAAAGCCACTTTCACAAATGTATTTTTGGCCATTTGTCTGAAAGCCAACTTCATTAAGAAACGGGTTGCTTTCAAAAAGTGTCAAATCCACCTTGAAAAAACGGTGGTATTTTAAAAAGTGTCAAAGCCACCTTCGTGAAAAAAACGGTGGTATCTCAAAAAGTGTCAAAGCCACCTTAATTAAATGACAGTGTTATTTTAAAAAGTGTCAAAGCCACCATCGTTAAAACAATGTGGTATTTGAAAGTGTCAAGGCCACCTTCATTAAAAGACGATGTTTTTTCAAAAAGTGTCAAAGCCACCTTCATTAAAAGACGATGTTATTTCAATAAAGTGTCAAAGCACCTTCCTTAAAAGACACGTATTAAGAAAAACTGCCAAAGCCACCTTCGTGAAAACACGATGGCATTTCGAAAAGTGCCAAAACCACCTTTGTTAAAAGACAGTGGTATAAAGAAAAAGTTGTAAAGCCACCTTCGTGAAAACACCGTGGTATTTCAAAGTGTCAAAGCCACTTTCACAGATGGTAATGGAAAAAGTGTCAAAGCCACCTTCGCGAGAAAACGGTGGTATTTCAAAAAGTGTCAAAGCCGCGTTCATTAAAAGACAGTGTTATTTCAAAAAAAGTGTAAAATCCACCTTCGTTAAATCAACGTGGTATTTGAAAGCGTGAAAGCCACCTTCATTAAAAGACGGTGTTTTTTCAAAAAAGTGTCAAAGCCACCTTCGTTAGAAGACACTTAATGAAAAATGGCGAAAGCCACCATCGTGAAAACGGTGGCGTTTCGAAAAGTGCCAAAACCACCCTCGTTAGAAGACAGTGCCAAAGTGAAAACACGGTGATATTTCAAAAAGTGTCAAAGCCACTTTCACAAATGTATTTTTGGCCATTTGTCTGAAAGCCAACTTCATTATGAAACGGGTTGCTTTCAAAAAGTGTCAAATCCACCTTCTTGAAAAAACGGTGGTATTTCAAAAAGTGTCAAATCTACGTTCGTGAAAAAAACGGTGGTATTTCAAAAAGTGTCAAAGCCACCTTCATTGAAAGACAGTGTTATTTCAAAAAAGTGTAAAAGCCACCTTCGTTAAAACACCGTGGTATTGCAGTGTCAAAGCCACCTTCATTAAAAGACGGTGTTTTTTCAAAAAAGTGTCAAAGCCACCTTCGTTAAAAGACTGGTATCAGGAAAAAGTGCGAAAGCCAGCATCGTGAAAACGGTCACGTTTCGAAAAGTGCCAAAACCACCCTCGTTAGAAGACAGTGCCAAAGTGAAAACACGGTGGTATTTCAAAAAGTGATAAAGCCACTTTCACAAATGTATTTTTGGCCATTTGTCTGAAAGCCAACTTCATTAAGAAACGGGTTCCTTTCAAAAAGTGTCAAATCCACCTTCTTGAAAAATAGGTGGTATTTCAAAAAGTGTCAAAGCCACCTTCGTGAAAAAAACGGTGGTATTTCAAAAAGTGTCAAAGCCACGTTCGTGAAAAAACGGTTGTATTTCAAAAAGTGTCAAAGCCACCTTCATTGAAAGACAGTGTTATTTCAAAAAAGTGTCAAAGCCACCTTCATTGAAAGACAGTGTTATTTCAAAAAAGTGTCAAAGCCACCTTCGTTAAAACACCGTGGTATTTGAAAGTGTCAAAGCCACCTTCATTAAAAGACGGTGTTTTTTCATAAAAGTGTCAAAGCCACCTTCGTTAAAAGACTGGTATTAAGAAAAAGTGCGAAAGCCAGCATCGTGAAAAAGATCACGTTTCGAAAAGTGCCAAAACCACCCTCGTTAGAAGACAGTGCCAAAGTGAAAACACGGTGGTATTTCAAAAAGTGTCAAAGCCACTTTCACAAATGTATTTTTGGCCATTTGTCTGAAAGCCAACTTCATTAAGAAACGGGTTGCTTTCAAAAAGTGTCAAATCCACCTTCTAGAAAAATAGGTGGTATTTCAAAAAGTGTCAAAGCCACCTTCGTTAAAACAACGTGGTATTTCAAAGTGTCAAGGCCACCTTCATTAAAAGACGATGTTTTTTCAAAAAGTGTCAAAGCCACCTTCATTAAAAGACGGTGTTATTTCCATAAAGTGTCAAAGCACCTTGCTTAAAAGACACGTATTAAGAAAAACTGCGAAAGCCACCTTCGTGAAAACACGATGGCATTTCGAAAAGTGCCAAAACCACCTTCGTTAAAAGACTGGTATTAAGAAAAAGTGCGAAAGCCAGCATCGTGAAAACGGTCACGTTTCGAAAAGTGCCAAAACCACCCTCGTTAGAAGACAGTGCCAAAGTGAAAACACCGTGGTATTTAAAAAAGTGTCAAAGCCACCTTCATTAAAAGACGGTGTTTTTCCAAAAAATTGTCAAAGCCACCTTCGTTAAAAGACAGTGGTATTTCAATGTGTCAAAGCCATCTCCATTAAAAGACGATGATATTTCAAAAAGTGTCAAAGCCACTTGCATTAAAAGACAGTTATTTCAAAAAGTGTCAAAGCCACCTTCGTAAAAAAAAAAAAACGGTGGTATTTCAAAAAGTGTCAAAGCCACCTTCATTAAAAGACAGTTATTTCAAAAAAGTGTCAAATCCACCTTCGTTAAATCACCGTGGTATTTCAAAGCGTGAAAGCCACCTTCATTAAAAGACGATGTTTTTTTGTAAAAAGTGTCAAAGCCACCTTCATTAAAAGACGTTTTTTCAAAAAAGTGTCAAAGCCACCTTCTTTAAAAGACACTGGTATTAAGAAAAAGTGCGAAAGCTACCATCGTGAAAACGGTGGCGTTTCGAAAAGTGCCAAAACCACCCTCGTTAGAAGACAGTGCCAAAGTGAAAACACGGTGGTATTTCAAAAAGTGTCAAAGCCACTTTCACAAATGTCTGAAAGCCAAAGTGTCAAATCCACCTTCTTGAAAAAACGGTGATATTTCAAAGTGTCAAAGCCAACTTCGTGAAAAAACGGTGGTATTTCAAAAAGTGTCAAAGCCACCTTAATTAAAAGACAGTTATTTCAAGAAAGTGTCAAAGCCACCTTCGTTAAAACACCGTGGTATTTCAAAGTGTCAAAGCCACCTTCATTAAAAGACGGTGTTTTTTCAAAAAAGTGTCAAAGCCACCTTCGTTAAAAGACACACTTCGTTAAAATACCACTTTTTCTTAAAAAGTGCAAAAGCCAGCATCGTGAAAACGGTCACGTTTCGAAAAGTGCCAAAACCACCCTCGTTAGAAGACAGTGCCAAAGTGAAAACACGGTGGTATTTCAAAAAGTGTCAAAGCCACTTTCACAAATGTATTTTTGGCCATTTGTCTGAAAGCCAACTTCATTAAGAAACGGGTTGCTTTCAAAAAGTGTCAAATCCACCTTCTTGAAAAAACGGTGGTATTTTAAAAAGTGTCAAAGCCACCTTCGTGAAAAAAACGGTGGTATTTCAAAAAGTGTCAAAGCCACCTTTTTTCAAAAAGTGTCAAAGCCACCTTCATTAAAAGACGGTGTTATTTCAATAAAGTGTCAAAGCACCTTGCTTAAAAGACACGTATTAAGAAAAACTGCTAAAGCCACCGTGAAAACAGGATGGCATTTCGAAAAGTTGTAAAGCCACCTTCGTGAAAACACCGTGGTATTTCAAAGTGTCAAAGCCACTTTCACAGATGTATTTTTGGCCATTTGTCTGAAAGCCAACATCGATGGTAATGGAAAAAGTGTCAAAGCCACCTTCGCGAGAAAACGGTGGTATTTCAAAAAGTGTCAAAGCCGCGTTCATTAAAAGACAGTGTTATTTCAAAAAAAGTGTAAAATCCACCTTCGTTAAATCACCGTGGTATTTGAAAGCGTGAAAGCCACGGTTTTTTTTGTAAAAAGTGTCAAAGCCACCTTCATTAAAAGACGGTGTTTTTTCAAAAAAGTGTCAAAGCCACCTTCGTTAAAAGAGACTTAATGAAAAAGTGCGAAAGCCACCATCGTGAAAACGGTGGCGTTTCGAAAAGTGCCAAAACCACCCTCGTTAGAAGACAGTGCCAAAGTGAAAACACGGTGATATTTCAAAAAGTGTCAAAGCCACTTTCACAAATGTATTTTTGGCCATTTGTCTGAAAGCCAACTTCATTAAGAAACGGGTTGCTTTCAAAAAGTGTCAAATCCACCTTCTTGAAAAAACGGTGGTATTTCAAAAAGTGTCAAAGCTATGTTCGTGAAAAAACGGCAGTATTTCAAAAAGTGTCAAAGCCACCTTCATTGAAAGACAGTGTTATTTCAAAAAAGTGTAAAAGCCACCTTCGTTAAAACACCGTGGTATTTCAGTGTCAAAGCCACCTTCATTAAAAGACGGTGTTTTTTCAAAAAAGTGTCAAAGCCACCTTCGTTAAAAGACTGGTATTAAGAAAAAGTGCGAAAGCCAGCATCGTGAAAACGGTCACGTTTCGAAAAGTGCCAAAACCACCCTCGTTAGAATACAGTGCCAAAGTGAAAACACCGTGGTATTTCAAAAAGTGATAAAGCCACTTTCACAAATGTAAATTGGCCATTTGTCTGAAAGCCAACTTCATTAAGAAACGGGTTGCTTTCAAAAAGTGTCAAATCCACCTTCTTGAAAACACGGTGGTATTTCAAAAAGTGTCAAAGCCACGTTCGTGAAAAAACGGCAGTATTTCAAAAAGTGTCAAAGCCACCTTCATTGAAAGACAGTGTTATTTCAAAAAAGTGTCAAAGCCACCTTCGTTAAAACACCGTGGTATTTGAGTGTCAAAGCCACCTTCATTAAAAGACGGTGTTTTTTCAAAAAAGTGTCAAAGCCACCTTCGTTAAAAGACTGGTATTAAAAAAAAGTGCGAAGCCAGCATCGTGAAAACGGTCCGTTTCGAAAAGTGGCAAAACCACCCTCGTTAGAAGACAGTGCCAAAGTGAAAACACGGTGGTATTTCAAAAAGTGTCAAAGCCACCTTCATTAAAAGACGGTGTTTTTCCAAAAAATTGTCAAAGCCACCTTCGTTAAAAGACAGTGGTATTTCAATGTGTCAAAGCCATCTTCATTAAAAGACGATGATATTTCAAAAAGTGTCAAAGCCACTTGCATTAAAAGACAGTGTTATTTCAAAAAGTGTCAAAGCCACCTTCGTAAAAAAAAAAAAAAAACGGTGGTATTTCAAAAAGTGTCAAAGCCACCTTCGTTAAATCAATGTGGTATTTCAAAGCGTGAAAGCTACCTTCATTAAAAGACGATGTTTTTTTGTAAAAAGTGTCAATGCCACCTTCATTAAAAGACGTTGTTTTTTCAAAAAAGTGTCAAAGCCACCTTTAAAAGACACTGGTATTAAGAAAAAGTGCGAAAGCTACCATCGTGAAAGTGCCAAAGTGAAAACACGGTGGTATTTCAAAAAGTGTCAAAGCCACTTTCACAAATGTATTTTTTCCCATTTGTCTGAAAGCCAAAGTGTCAAATCCACCTTCTTGAAAAAACGGTGGTATTTCAAAGTGTCAAAGCCAACTTCGTGAAAAAACGGTGGTATTTCAAAAAGTGTCAAAGCCACCTTAATTAAAAGACAGTGTTATTTCAAGAAAGTGTCAAAGCCACCTTCGTTAAAACACCGTGGTATTTCAAAGTGTCAAAGCCACCTTCATTAAAAGACGGTGTTTTTTCAAAAAAGTGTCAAAGCCACCTTCGTTAAAAGACACACTTCGTTAAAATACCACTTTTTCTTAAAAAGTGCAAAAGCCAGCATCGTGAAAACGGTCACGTTTCGAAAAGTGCCAAAACCACCCTCGTTAGAAGACAGTGCCAAAGTGAAAACACGGTGGAATTTCAAAAAGTGTCAAAGCCACTTTCACTAATGTATTTTTGGCCATTTGTCTGAAAGCCAACTTCATTAAGAAACGGGTTGCTTTCAAAAAGTGTCAAATCCACCTTCTTGAAAAAACGGTGGTATTTTAAAAAGTGTCAAAGCCACCTTCGTGAAAAAAACGGTGGTATTTAAAAAAGTGTCAAAGCCACCTTAATTAAATGACAGTTTTATTTTAAAAAGTGTCAAAGCCACCTTCGTTAAAACAATGTGGTATTTGAAAGTGTCAAGGCCACCTTCATTAAAAGACGATGTTTTTTCAAAAAGTGTCAAAGCCACCTTCATTAAAAGACGGTGTTATTTCAAAAAAGTTTCAAATCCACCTTCGTTAAATCACCGTGGTATTTCAAAGCGTGAAAGCCACCTTCATTAAAAGACGATGTTTTTTTGTAAAATGTGTCAAAGCCACCTTCATTAAAAGACGTTGTTTTTTCAAAAAAGTGTCAAGGCCACCTTCTTTAAAAGACACTGGTATTAACAAAAAGTGCGAAAGCTACCATCGTGAAAACGGTGGCGTTTCGAAAAGTGCCAAAACCACCCTCGTTAGAAGACAGTGCCAAAGTGTAAACACGGTGGTATTTCAAAAAGTGTCAAAGCCACTTTCACAAATGTATTTTTTCCCATTTGTCTGAAAGCCAAAGTGTCAAATCCACCTTCTTGAAAAAACGGTGGTATTTCAAAGTGTCAAAGCCAACTTCGTGAAAAAACGGTGGTATTTCAAAAAGTGTCAAAGCTACGTTCGTCAAAAAACGGTGGTATTTCAAAAAGTGTCAAAGCCACCTTCATTGAAAGATAGTGTTATTTCAAAAAAGTGTAAAAGCCACCTTCGTTAAAACACCGTGGTATTTCAGTGTCAAAGCCACCTTCATTAAAACACGGTGTTTTTTCAAAAAAGTGTCAAAGCCACCTTCGTTAAAAGACTGGTATTAAGAAAAAGTGCGAAAGCCAGCATCGTGAAAACGGTCACGTTTCGAAAAGTGCCAAAACCACCCTCGTTAGAAGACAGTGCCAAAGTGAAAACACCGTGGTATTTCAAAAAGTGATAAAGCCACTTTCACAAATGTACTTTTGGCCATTTGTCTGAAAGCCAACTTCATTAAGAAACGGGTTGCTTTCAAAAAGTGTCAAATCCACCTTCTTGAAAAAACGGTGGTATTTCAAAAAGTGTCAAAGCCACGTTCGTGAAAAAACGGTGGTATTTCAAAAAGTGTCAAAGCCACCTTCATTGAAAGACAGTGTTATTTCAAAAAAGTGTCAAAGCCACCTTCGTTAAAACACCGTGGTATTTGAAATTGTCAAAGCCACCTTCATTAAAAGACGGTGTTTTTTCAAAAAAGTGTCAAAGCCACCTTCGTTAAAAGACTGGTATTAAGAAAAAGTGCGAAAGCCAGCATCGTGAAAACGGTCACGTTTCGAAAAGTGCGAAAGCCAGCATCATGAAAACGGTCACGTTTCGAAAAGTGCCAAAACCACCCTCGTTAGAAGACAGTGCCAAAGTGAAAACACCGTGGTATTTCAAAAAGTGTCAAAGCCACCTTCATTAAAAGACGGTGTTTTTCCAAAAAATTGTCAAAGCCACCTTCGTTAAAAGACAGTGGTATTTCAATGTGTCAAAGCCATCTTCATTAAAAGACGATGATATTTCAAAAAGTGTCAAAGCCACTTGCATTAAAAGACAGTGTTATTTCAAAAAGTGTCAAAGCCACCTTCGTAAAAAAAAAAAAACGGTGGTATTTAAAAAAGTGTCAAAGCCACCTTCATTAAAAGACAGTGTTATTTCAAAAAAGTGTCAAATCCACCTTCGTTAAATCACCGTGGTATTTCAAAGCGTGAAAGCCACCTTCATTAAAAGACGATGTTTTTTTGTAAAAAGTGTCAAAGCCACCTTCATTAAAAGACGTTGTTTTTTCAAAAAAGTGTCAAAGCCACCTTCTTTAAAAGACACTGGTATTAAGAAAAAGTGCGAAAGCTACCATCGTGAAAACGGTGGCGTTTCGAAAAGTGCCAAAACCACCCTCGTTAGAAGACAGTGCCAAAGTGAAAACACGGTGGTATTTCAAAACGTGTCAAAGCCACTTTCACAAATGTCTGAAAGCCAAAGTGTCAAATCCACCTTCTTGAAAAAACGGTGGTATTTCAAAGTGTCAAAGCCAACTTCGTGAAAAAACGGTGGTATTTCAAAAAGTGTCAAAGCCACCTTAATTAAAAGACAGTGTTATTTCAAGAAAGTGTCAAAGCCACCTTCGTTAAAACACCGTGGTATTTCAAAGTGTCAATGCCACCTTCATTAAAAGACGGTGTTTTTTCAAAAAAGTGTCAAAGCCACCTTCGTTAAAAGACACACTTCGTTAAAATACCACTTTTCTTAAAAAGTGGAAAAGCCAGCATCGTGAAAACGGTCACGTTTCGAAAAGTGCCAAAACCACCCTCGTTAGAAGACAGTGCCAAAGTGAAAACACGGTGGTATTTCAAAAAGTGTCAAAGCCACTTTCACAAATGTATTTTTGGCCATTTGTCTGAAAGCCAACTTCATTAAGAAACGGGTTGCTTTCAAAAAGTGTCAAATCCACCTTCTTGAAAAAACGGTGGTATTTTAAAAAGTGTCAAAGCCACCTTCGTGAAAAAAACGGTGGTATTTCAAAGTGTCAAAGTCACCTTGATTAAATGACAGTGTTATTTTAAAAAGTGTCAAAGCCACCTTCGTTAAAACAATGTGGTATTTGAAAGTGTCAAGGCCACCTTCATTAAAAGACGATGTTTTTCAAAAAGTGTCAAAGCCACCTTCATTAAAAAACGGTGGTATTTCAAAAAGTGTCAAATCCACCTTCGTTAAATCACCGTGGTATTTCAAAGCGTGAAATCCACCTTCATTAAAAGACGATGTTTTTTTGTAAAAAGTGTCAAAGCCACCTTCATTAAAAGACGTTGTTTTTTCAAAAAAGTGTCAAAGCCACCTTTCTTAAAAGACACTGGTATTAACAAAAAGTGCGAAAGCTACCATCGTGAAATCGGTGGCGTTTCGAAAAGTGCCAAAACCACCCTCGTTAGAAGACAGTGCCAAAGTGAAAACACGGTGGTATTTCAAAAAGTGTCAAAGCAACTTTCACAAATGTATTTTTTCCCATTTGTCTGAAAGCCAAGGTGTCAAATCCACCTTCTTGAAAAAACGGTGGTATTTCAAAGTGTCAAAGCCAACTTCGTGAAAAACCGGTGGTATTTCCAAAAGTGTCAAAGCCACCTTAATTAAAAGACAGTGTTATTTCAAGAAAGTGTCAAAGCCACCTTCGTTAAAACACCGTGGTATTTCAAAGTGTCAAAGCCACCTTCATTATAAGGCGGTGTTTTTTCAAAAAAGTGTCAAAGCCACCTTCGTTAAAAGACACACTTCGTTAAAATACCACTTTTTCTTAAAAAGTGCAAAAGCCAGCATCGTGAAAACGGTCACGTTTCGAAAAGTGCCAAAACCACCCTCGTTAGAAGACAGTGCCAAAGTGAAAACACGGTGGTATTTCAAAAAGTGTCAAAGCCACTTTCACAAATGTATTTTTGGCCATTTGTCTGAAAGCCAACTTCATTAAGAAACGGGTTGCTTTCAAAAAGTGTCAAATCCACGTTCTTGAAAAAACGGTGGTATTTTAAAAAGTGTCAAAGCCACCTTCGTGAAAAAAAACGGTGGTATTTCAAAAAGTGTCAAAGCCACCTTAATTAAATGTTATTTTAAAAAGTGTCAAAGCCACCTTCGTTAAAACAATGTGGTATTTGAAAGTGTCAAGGCCACCTTCATTAAAAGATGTTTTTTCAAAAAAGTGTCAAAGCCACCTTCATTAAAAGACGGTGTTATTTCAAAAAAGTGTCAAATCCACCTTCGATAAATCACCGTGGTATTTCAAAGCGTGAAAGCCACCTTCATTAAAAGACGATGTTTTTTTGTAAAAAGTGTCAAAGCCACCTTCATTAAAAGACGTTGTTTTTTCAAAAAAGTGTCAAAGCCACCTTCTTTAAAAGACACTGGTATTAACAAAAAGTGCGAAAGCTACCATCGTGAAAACGGTGGCGTTTCGAAAAGTGCCAAAACCACCCTCGTTAGAAGACAGTGCCAAAGTGAAAACACGGTGGTATTTCAAAAAGTGTCAAAGCCACTTTCACAAATGTATTTTTTCCCATTTGTCTGAGAGCCAAAGTGTCAAATCCACCTTCTTGAAAAAACGGTGGTATTTCAAAGTGTCAAAGCCAACTTTGTGAAAAAACGGTGGTATTTCAGAAAGTGTCAAAGCCACCTTAATTAAAAGACAGTGTTATTTCAAGAAAGTGTCAAAGCCACCTTCGTTAAAACCGTGGTATTTCAAAGTGTTAAAGCCACCTTCATTAAAAGACGGTGTTATTTTAAAAAGTGTCAAAGCCACCTTCGTTAAAACAATGTGGTATTTGAAAGTGTCAAGGCCACCTTCATTAAAAGACGATGTTTTTTCAAAAAGTGTCAAAGCCACCTTCATTAAAGACGGTGTTATTTCAATAAAGTGTCACGTATTAAGAAAAACTGCCAAAGCCACCTTCGTGAAAACACGATGGCATTTCGAAAAGTGCCAAAACCACCTTCGTTAAAAGACAGTGGTATAAAGAAAAAGTTGTAAAGCCACCTTCGTGAAAACACCGTGGTATTTCAAAGTGTCAAAGCCACTTTCACAGATGTATTTTTGGCAATTTGTCTGAAAGCCAACATTGATGGTAATGGAAAACGTGTCAAAGCCACCTTCGCGAGAAAACGGTGGTATTTCAAAAAGTGTCAAAGCCGCGTTCATTAAAAGACAGTGTTATTTCAAAAAAAGTGTAAGATCCACCTTCGTTAAATCACCGTGGTATTTGAAAGCGTGAAAGCCACCTTCATTAAAAGACGGTTTTTTTGTAAAAAGTGTCAAAGCCACCTTCATTAAAAGACGGTGTTTTTTCAAAAAAGTGTCAAAGCCACCTTCGTTAAAAGACACTTAATGAAAAAGTGCGAAAGCCACCATCGTGAAAACGGTGGCGTTTCGAAAAGTGCCAAAACCACCCTCGTTAGAAGACAGTGCCAAAGTGAAAACACGGTGATATTTCAAAAAGTGTCAAAGCAACTTTCACAAATGTATTTTTGGCCATTTGTCTGAAAGCCAACTTCATTAAGAAACGGGTTGCTTTCAAAAAGTGTCAAATCCACCTTCTTGAAAAAACGGTGGTATTTCAAAAAGTGTCAAAGCTACGTTCGTGAAAAAACGGTGGTATTTCAAAAAGTGTCAAAGCCACCTTCATTGAAAGACAGTGTTTTTTCAAAAAAGTGTCAAAGCCACCTTCGTTAAAAGACTGGTATTAAGAAAAAGTGCGAAAGCCAGCATCGTGAAAACGGTCACGTTTCGAAAAGTGCCAAAACCACCCTCGTTAGAAGACAGTGCCAAAGTGAAAACACCATGGTATTTCAAAAAGTGATAAAGCCACTTTCACAAATGTATTTTTGGCCATTTGTCTGAAAGCCAACTTCATTAAGAAACGGGTTGCTTTCAAAAAGTGTCAAATCCACCTTCTTGATTCAAAAAAGTGTCAAAGCCACCTTCGTTAAAAGACTGGTATTAAGAAAAAGTGCGAAAGCCAGCATCGTGAAAACGGTCACGTTTCGAAAAGTGCCAAAACCACCCTCGTTAGAAGACAGTGCCAAAGTGAAAACACCATGGTATTTCAAAAAGTGATAAAGCCACTTTCACAAATGTATTTTTGGCCATTTGTCTGAAAGCCAACTTCATTAAGAAACGGGTTGCTTTCAAAAAGTGTCAAATCCACCTTCTTGAAAAAACGGTGGTATTTCAAAAAGTGTCAAAGCCACGTTCGTGAAAAAACGGTGGTATTTCAAAAAGTGTCAAAGCCACCTTCATTGAAAGACAGTGTTATTTCAAAAAAGTGTCAAAGCCAGCTTCGTTAAAACACCATGGTATTTCAGTGTCAAAGCCACCTTCATTAAAAGACGGTGTTTTTTCAAAAAAGTATCAAAGCCACCTTCGTTAAAAGACTGGTATTAAGAAAAAGTGCGAAAGCCAGCATCGTGAAAACGGTCACGTTTCGAAAAGTGCCAAAACCGCCCTCGTTAGAAGACAGTGCCAAAGTGAAAACACTGTGGTATTTCAAAAAGTGATAAAGCCACTTTCACAAATGTATTTTTGGCCATTTGTCTGAAAGCCAACTTCATTAAGAAACGGGTTGCTTTCAAAAAGTGTCAAATCCACCTTCTTGAAAACACGGTGGTATTTCAAAAAGTGTCAAAGTCACGTTCGTGAAAAAACGGCAGTATTTCAAAAAGTGTCAAAGCCACCTTCATTGAAAGACAGTGTTATTTCAAAAGTGTCAAAGCCACCTTCGTTAAAACACCGTGGTATTTCAGTGTCAAAGCCACCTTCATTAAAAGACGGTTTTTTCAAAAAAGTGTCAAAGCCACCTTCGTTAAAAGACTGGTATTAAAAAAAAGTGCGAAAGCCAGCATCGTGAAAACGGTCACCTTTCGAAAAGTGCTAAAACCACCCTCGTTAGAAGACAGTGCCAAAGTGAAAACACGGTGGATTTCAAAAAGTGTCAAAGCCACCTTCATTAAAAGACGGTGTTTTTCCAAAAAATTGTCAAAGCCACCTTCGTTAAAAGACAGTGGTATTTCAATGTGTCAAAGCCATCTTCATTAAAAGACAGTGTTATTTCAAAAAGTGTCAAAGCCACCTTCCTAAAAAAAAAAAAAAAAGGTGGTATTTCAAAAAGTGTCAAAGCCACTTTCGTTAAATCACCGTGGTATTTCAAAGCGTGAAAGCCACCTTCATTAAAAGACGATGTTTTTTTGTAAAAAGTCTCAAAGCCACCTTCATTAAAAGACGTTTTTTCAAAAAAGTGTCACAGCCACCTTCTTTAAAAGAAACTGGTATTAAGAAAAAGTGCGAAAGCTACCATCGTGAAAACGGTGGCGTTTCGAAAAGTGCCAAAACCACCCTCGTTAGAAGACAGTGCCAAAGTGAAAACACGGTGGTATTTCAAAGTGTCAAAGCCACTTTCACAAATGTATTTTTGGCCATTTGTCTCAAAGCCAACTTCATTAAGGAACGGGTTGCTTTCAAAAAGTGTCAAATCCACCTTCTTGAAAAAGAGGTGCTATTTCAAAAAGTGTCAAAGCCACGTTCGTGAAGAAACGGTGGTATTTCAAAAGTGTCAAAGCCACCTTCATTGAAAGACAGGGTTATTTCAAAAAAGTGTCAAAGCCACCTTCGTTAAAACACCGTGGTATTTCAGTGTCAAAGCCACCTTCATTAAAAGACGGTGTTTTTTCAAAAAAGTGTCAAAGCCACCTTCGTTAAAAGACTGGTATTACGAAAAAGTGCGAAAGCCAGCATCGTGAAAACGGTCACGTTTCGAAAAGTGCCAAAACCACCCTCGTTAGAAGACAGTGCCAAAGTGAAAACCGTGGTATTTCAAAAAGTGATAAAGCCACTTTCACAAATGTATTTTTGGCCATTTGTCTGAAAGTCAACTTCATTAAGAAACGGGTTGCTTTCAAAAAGTGTCAAATCCACCTTCTTGAAAAAACGGTGGTATTTCAAAAAGTGTCAAAGGCACGTTCATGAAAAAACGGTAGTATTTCAAAAAGTGTCAAAGCCACCTTCATTGAAAGACAGTTATTTCAAAAAAGTGTAAAAGCCACCTTCCTTAAAACACCGTGGTATTTCAGTGTCAAAGACGGTGTTTTTTCAAAAAAGTGTCAAAGCCACCTTCGTTAAAAGACTGGTATTAAGAAAAAGTGCAAAAGCCAGCATCGTGAAAAGCCACCTTCCTTAAAACACCGTGGTATTTCAGTGTCAAAGCCACCTTCATTAAAAGACGGTATTTCAATAAAGTGTCAAAGCACCTTCCTTAAAAGACACGTATTAAGAAAAACTGCCAAAGCCACCTTCGTGAAAACACGATGGCATTTCGAAAAGTGCCAAAGTGGTATAAAGAAAAAGTCCTTAAGCCACCTTCGTGAAAACACCGTGTTATTTCAAAAAGTGTCAAAGCCACTTTCACAGATGTATTTTTAGCCATTTTGTCTGAAAGCCAACATCGATGGTAATGGAAAAAGTGTCAAAGCCACCTTCGCGAGAAAACGGTGGTATTTCAAAAAGTGTCAAAGCCGCGTTCATTAAAAGACAGTGTTATTTCAAAAAATCACCGTGGTAATTCATTAAAAGACGATGGTTTTTTGTAAAAAGTGTCAAAGCCACCTTCATTAAAAGACGGTGTTTTTTCAAAAAAGGGTCAAAGCCACCTTCGTTAAAAGACACAATGAAAAAGTGCGAAAGCCACAATCGTGAAAACGGTGGCGTTTCGAAAAGTGCCAAAACCACCCTCGTTAGAAGACAGTGCCAAAGTGAAAACACGGTGGTATTTCAAAAAGTGTCAAAGCCACTTTCACAAATGTATTTTTGGCCATTTGTCTGAAAGCCAACTTCATTAAGAAACGGGTTGCTTTCAAAAAGTGTCAAATCCACCTTCTTGAAAAAACGGTGGTATTTCAAAAAGTGTCAAAGCCACGTTCATGAAAAAACGGTGGTATTTCAAAAAGTGTCAAAGCCACCTTCATTGAAAGACAGTGTTATTTCAAAAAAGTGTCAAAGCCACCTTCGTTAAAACACCGTTGTATTTGAAAGTGTCAAAGCCACCTTCATTAAAAGACGGTGTTTTTTCAAAAAAGTGTCAAAGCCACCTTTGTTAAAAGACTGGTGTTAAGAAAAAGTGCGAAAGCCAGCATCGTGAAAACGGTGGCGTTTCGAAAAGTGCCAAAACCACCCTCGTTAGAAGACAGTGCCAAAGTGAAAACACTGTGGTATTTCAAAAAGTGATAAAGCCACTTTCATAAATGTATTTTTGGCCATTTGTCTGAAAGCCAACTTCATTAAGAAACGGGTTGCTTTCAAAAAGTGTCAAATCCACCTTCTTGAAAAAACGGTGGTATTTCAAAAAGTGTCAAAGCCACGTGAAAAAAGGTGGTATTTCAAAAAGTGTCAAAGCCACCTTCATTGAAAGACAGTGTTATTTCAAAAAAGTGTCAAAGCCACCTTCGTTAAAACACCGTGGTATTTCAGTGTCAAAGCCACCTACATTAAAAGACGGTTTTTCCAAAAAAAAAGTGTCAAAGCCACCTTCATTAAAAGACGGTGTTTTTTTCAAAAAAAATGTCAAAGCCACCTTCGTTAAAAGACAGTGGTATTTCAATGTGTCAAAGCCATCGTCATTAAAAGACGATGGTATTTCTAAAAAGTGTCAAAGCCACTTGCATTAAAAGACAGTTATTTCAAAAAGTGTCAAAGCCACCTTCGTAAAAAAAAAAAAAAAAAAACGGTGGTATTTCAAAAAGTGTCAAAGCCACGTTCGTGAAAAAGCGGTGGTATTTCAAAAAAGTGTCAAAGCCACCTTCGTTAAAACAACGTGGTATTTCAAAGTGTCAAAGCCACCTTCATTAAAAGACGGTGTTTTTTTCAAAAAAGTGTCAAAGCCACCTTAGTTAAAAGACTGGTATTAAGAAAAAGTGCGAAACCCAGCATCGTGAAAATGGTCGTTTCGAAAAGTGCCAAAACCACCCTCGTTAGAAGAGAGTGCCAAAGTGAAAACACGGTGGTATTTCAAAAAGTGTCAAAGCCACTTTCACAGATGTATTTTTAGCCATTTGTCTGAAAGCCAACATCGTTGGTATTGGAAAAAGTGTCAAAGCCACCTTCCCGAGAAAACGGTGGTATTTCAAAAAGTGTCAAAGCCGCGTTCATTAAAAGACAGTGTTATTTCAAAAAAGTGTAAAATCCACCTTCGTTAAATCACCGTGGTATTTCAAAGCGTGAAAGCCACCTTCATTAAAAGACGATGTTTTTTTGTAAAAAGTGTCAAAGCCACCTTCATTAAAAGACGGTGTTTTTTCAAAAAAGTGTCAAAGCCACCTTCGTTAAAAGACACAATGAAAAAGTGCGAAAGCCACAATCGTGAAAACGGTGGCGTTTCGAAAAGTGCCAAAACCACCCTCGTTAGAAGACAGTGCCAAAGTGAAAACACGGTGATATTTCAAAAAGTGATAAAGCCACTTTCACAAATGTATTTTTGGCCATTTGTCTGAAAGTCAACTTCATTAAGAAACGGGTTGCTTTCAAAAAGTGTCAAATCCACCTTCTTGAAAAAACGGTGGTATTTCAAAAAGTGTCAAAGCCACGTTCGTGAAAAAACGGTGGTATTTCATTGAAAGACTGTTATTTCAAAAAAGTGTCAAAGCCACCTTCGTTAAAACACCGTGGTATTTCAGTGTCAAAGCCACCTTCATTAAAAGACGGTGTTTTTTCAAAAAAGTGTCAAAGCCACCTTCGTTAAAAGACTGGTATTAAGAAAAAGTGCGAAAGCCAGCATCGTGAAAACGGTCACGTTTCGAAAAGTGCCAAAACCACCCTCGTTAGAAGACAGTGCCAAAGTGAAAACACCATGGTATTTCAAAAAGTGATAAAGCCACTTTCACAAATGTATTTTTGGCCATTTGTCTGAAAGCCAACTTCATTAAGAAACGGGTTGCTTTCAAAAAGTGTCAAATCCACCTTCTTGAAAAAAGGTGCTATTTCAAAAAGTGTCAAAGCCACGTTCGTGAAAAAACGGTGGTATTTCAAAAAGTGTCAAAGCCACCTTCATTGAAAGACAGTGTTATTTCAAAAAAGTGTCAAAGCCAGCTTCGTTAAAACACCATGGTATTTCAGTGTCAAAGCCACCTTCATTAAAAGACGGTGTTTTTTCAAAAAAGTATCAAAGCCACCTTCGTTAAAAGACTGGTATTAAGAAAAAGTGCGAAAGCCAGCATCGTGAAAACGGTCACGTTTCGAAAAGTGCCAAAACCGCCCTCGTTAGAAGACAGTGCCAAAGTGAAAACACTGTGGTATTTCAAAAAGTGATAAAGCCACTTTCACAAATGTATTTTTGGCCATTTGTCTGAAAGCCAACTTCATTAAGAAACGGGTTGCTTTCAAAAAGTGTCAAATCCACCTTCTTGAAAACACGGTGGTATTTCAAAAAGTGTCAAAGTCACGTTCGTGAAAAAACGGCAGTATTTCAAAAAGTGTCAAAGCCACCTTCATTGAAAGACAGTGTTATTTCAAAAGTGTCAAAGCCACCTTCGTTAAAACACCGTGGTATTTCAGTGTCAAAGCCACCTTCATTAAAAGACGGTTTTTTCAAAAAAGTGTCAAAGCCACCTTCGTTAAAAGACTGGTATTAAAAAAAAGTGCGAAAGCCAGCATCGTGAAAACGGTCACCTTTCGAAAAGTGCTAAAACCACCCTCGTTAGAAGACAGTGCCAAAGTGAAAACACGGTGGATTTCAAAAAGTGTCAAAGCCACCTTCATTAAAAGACGGTGTTTTTCCAAAAAATTGTCAAAGCCACCTTCGTTAAAAGACAGTGGTATTTCAATGTGTCAAAGCCATCTTCATTAAAAGACAGTGTTATTTCAAAAAGTGTCAAAGCCACCTTCCTAAAAAAAAAAAAAAAAAGGTGGTATTTCAAAAAGTGTCAAAGCCACTTTCGTTAAATCACCGTGGTATTTCAAAGCGTGAAAGCCACCTTCATTAAAAGACGATGTTTTTTTGTAAAAAGTCTCAAAGCCACCTTCATTAAAAGACGTTTTTTCAAAAAAGTGTCACAGCCACCTTCTTTAAAAGAAACTGGTATTAAGAAAAAGTGCGAAAGCTACCATCGTGAAAACGGTGGCGTTTCGAAAAGTGCCAAAACCACCCTCGTTAGAAGACAGTGCCAAAGTGAAAACACGGTGGTATTTCAAAGTGTCAAAGCCACTTTCACAAATGTATTTTTGGCCATTTGTCTCAAAGCCAACTTCATTAAGGAACGGGTTGCTTTCAAAAAGTGTCAAATCCACCTTCTTGAAAAAGAGGTGCTATTTCAAAAAGTGTCAAAGCCACGTTCGTGAAGAAACGGTGGTATTTCAAAAGTGTCAAAGCCACCTTCATTGAAAGACAGGGTTATTTCAAAAAAGTGTCAAAGCCACCTTCGTTAAAACACCGTGGTATTTCAGTGTCAAAGCCACCTTCATTAAAAGACGGTGTTTTTTCAAAAAAGTGTCAAAGCCACCTTCGTTAAAAGACTGGTATTACGAAAAAGTGCGAAAGCCAGCATCGTGAAAACGGTCACGTTTCGAAAAGTGCCAAAACCACCCTCGTTAGAAGACAGTGCCAAAGTGAAAACCGTGGTATTTCAAAAAGTGATAAAGCCACTTTCACAAATGTATTTTTGGCCATTTGTCTGAAAGTCAACTTCATTAAGAAACGGGTTGCTTTCAAAAAGTGTCAAATCCACCTTCTTGAAAAAACGGTGGTATTTCAAAAAGTGTCAAAGGCACGTTCATGAAAAAACGGTAGTATTTCAAAAAGTGTCAAAGCCACCTTCATTGAAAGACAGTTATTTCAAAAAAGTGTAAAAGCCACCTTCCTTAAAACACCGTGGTATTTCAGTGTCAAAGACGGTGTTTTTTCAAAAAAGTGTCAAAGCCACCTTCGTTAAAAGACTGGTATTAAGAAAAAGTGCAAAAGCCAGCATCGTGAAAAGCCACCTTCCTTAAAACACCGTGGTATTTCAGTGTCAAAGCCACCTTCATTAAAAGACGGTATTTCAATAAAGTGTCAAAGCACCTTCCTTAAAAGACACGTATTAAGAAAAACTGCCAAAGCCACCTTCGTGAAAACACGATGGCATTTCGAAAAGTGCCAAAGTGGTATAAAGAAAAAGTCCTTAAGCCACCTTCGTGAAAACACCGTGTTATTTCAAAAAGTGTCAAAGCCACTTTCACAGATGTATTTTTAGCCATTTTGTCTGAAAGCCAACATCGATGGTAATGGAAAAAGTGTCAAAGCCACCTTCGCGAGAAAACGGTGGTATTTCAAAAAGTGTCAAAGCCGCGTTCATTAAAAGACAGTGTTATTTCAAAAAATCACCGTGGTAATTCATTAAAAGACGATGGTTTTTTGTAAAAAGTGTCAAAGCCACCTTCATTAAAAGACGGTGTTTTTTCAAAAAAGGGTCAAAGCCACCTTCGTTAAAAGACACAATGAAAAAGTGCGAAAGCCACAATCGTGAAAACGGTGGCGTTTCGAAAAGTGCCAAAACCACCCTCGTTAGAAGACAGTGCCAAAGTGAAAACACGGTGGTATTTCAAAAAGTGTCAAAGCCACTTTCACAAATGTATTTTTGGCCATTTGTCTGAAAGCCAACTTCATTAAGAAACGGGTTGCTTTCAAAAAGTGTCAAATCCACCTTCTTGAAAAAACGGTGGTATTTCAAAAAGTGTCAAAGCCACGTTCATGAAAAAACGGTGGTATTTCAAAAAGTGTCAAAGCCACCTTCATTGAAAGACAGTGTTATTTCAAAAAAAGTGTCAAAGCCACCTTCGTTAAAACACCGTTGTATTTGAAAGTGTCAAAGCCACCTTCATTAAAAGACGGTGTTTTTTCAAAAAAGTGTCAAAGCCACCTTTGTTAAAAGACTGGTGTTAAGAAAAAGTGCGAAAGCCAGCATCGTGAAAACGGTGGCGTTTCGAAAAGTGCCAAAACCACCCTCGTTAGAAGACAGTGCCAAAGTGAAAACACTGTGGTATTTCAAAAAGTGATAAAGCCACTTTCATAAATGTATTTTTGGCCATTTGTCTGAAAGCCAACTTCATTAAGAAACGGGTTGCTTTCAAAAAGTGTCAAATCCACCTTCTTGAAAAAACGGTGGTATTTCAAAAAGTGTCAAAGCCACGTGAAAAAAGGTGGTATTTCAAAAAGTGTCAAAGCCACCTTCATTGAAAGACAGTGTTATTTCAAAAAAGTGTCAAAGCCACCTTCGTTAAAACACCGTGGTATTTCAGTGTCAAAGCCACCTACATTAAAAGACGGTTTTTCCAAAAAAAAAGTGTCAAAGCCACCTTCATTAAAAGACGGTGTTTTTTTCAAAAAAAATGTCAAAGCCACCTTCGTTAAAAGACAGTGGTATTTCAATGTGTCAAAGCCATCGTCATTAAAAGACGATGGTATTTCTAAAAAGTGTCAAAGCCACTTGCATTAAAAGACAGTTATTTCAAAAAGTGTCAAAGCCACCTTCGTAAAAAAAAAAAAAAAAACGGTGGTATTTCAAAAAGTGTCAAAGCCACGTTCGTGAAAAAGCGGTGGTATTTCAAAAAAGTGTCAAAGCCACCTTCGTTAAAACAACGTGGTATTTCAAAGTGTCAAAGCCACCTTCATTAAAAGACGGTGTTTTTTTCAAAAAAGTGTCAAAGCCACCTTAGTTAAAAGACTGGTATTAAGAAAAAGTGCGAAACCCAGCATCGTGAAAATGGTCGTTTCGAAAAGTGCCAAAACCACCCTCGTTAGAAGAGAGTGCCAAAGTGAAAACACGGTGGTATTTCAAAAAGTGTCAAAGCCACTTTCACAGATGTATTTTTAGCCATTTGTCTGAAAGCCAACATCGTTGGTATTGGAAAAAGTGTCAAAGCCACCTTCCCGAGAAAACGGTGGTATTTCAAAAAGTGTCAAAGCCGCGTTCATTAAAAGACAGTGTTATTTCAAAAAAGTGTAAAATCCACCTTCGTTAAATCACCGTGGTATTTCAAAGCGTGAAAGCCACCTTCATTAAAAGACGATGTTTTTTTGTAAAAAGTGTCAAAGCCACCTTCATTAAAAGACGGTGTTTTTTCAAAAAAGTGTCAAAGCCACCTTCGTTAAAAGACACAATGAAAAAGTGCGAAAGCCACAATCGTGAAAACGGTGGCGTTTCGAAAAGTGCCAAAACCACCCTCGTTAGAAGACAGTGCCAAAGTGAAAACACGGTGATATTTCAAAAAGTGATAAAGCCACTTTCACAAATGTATTTTTGGCCATTTGTCTGAAAGTCAACTTCATTAAGAAACGGGTTGCTTTCAAAAAGTGTCAAATCCACCTTCTTGAAAAAACGGTGGTATTTCAAAAAGTGTCAAAGCCACGTTCGTGAAAAAACGGTGGTATTTCATTGAAAGACTGTTATTTCAAAAAAGTGTCAAAGCCACCTTCGTTAAAACACCGTGGTATTTCAGTGTCAAAGCCACCTTCATTAAAAGACGGTGTTTTTTCAAAAAAGTGTCAAAGCCACCTTCGTTAAAAGACTGGTATTAAGAAAAAGTGCGAAAGCCAGCATCGTGAAAACGGTCACGTTTCGAAAAGTGCCAAAACCACCCTCGTTAGAAGACAGTGCCAAAGTGAAAACACGGTGGTATTTCAAAAAGTGATAAAGCCACTTTCACAAATGTATTTTTGGCCATTTGTCTGAAAGCCAACTTCATTAAGAAACGGGTTGCTTTCAAAAAGTGTCAAATCCACCTTCTTGAAAAAAGGTGCTATTTCAAAAAGTGTCAAAGCCACGTTCGTGAAAAAACGGTGGTATTTCAAAAAGTGTCAAAGCCACCTTCATTGAAAGACAGTGTTATTTCAAAAAAGTGTCAAAGCCACCTTCGTTAAAACACCGTGGTATTTCAGTGTCAAAGCCACCTTCATTAAAAGACGGTGTTTTTTCAAAAAAGTATCAAAGCCACCTTCGTTAAAAGACTGGTATTAAGAAAAAGTGCGAAAGCCAGCATCGTGAAAACGGTCACGTTTCGAAAAGTGCCAAAACCATCCTCATTAGAAGACAGTGCCAAAGTGAAAACACGGTGGTATTTTAAAGTGTCAAAGACACTTTCACAAATGTATTTTTGGCCATTTGTCTGAAAGCCAACTTCATTAAGAAACGGGTTGCTTTCAAAAAGTGTCAAATCCACCTTCTTGAAAAAAGGTGCTATTTCAAAAAGTGTCAAAGCCACGTTCGTGAAAAAACGGTGGTATTTCAAAAAGTGTCAAAGCCACCTTCATTGAAAGACAGTGTTATTTCAAAAAAGTGTCAAAGCCACCTTCGTTAAAACACCGTGGTATTTCAGTGTCAAAGCCACCTTCATTAAAAGACGGTGTTTTTTCAAAAAAGTATCAAAGCCACCTTCGTTAAAAGACTGGTATTAAGAAAAAGTGCGAAAGCCAGCATCGTGAAAACGGTCACGTTTCGAAAAGTGCCAAAACCATCCTCATTAGAAGACAGTGCCAAAGTGAAAACACGGTGGTATTTTAAAGTGTCAAAGACACTTTCACAAATGTATTTTTGGCCATTTGTCTGAAAGCCAACTTCATTAAGAAACGGGTTGCTTTCAAAAAGTGTCAAATCCACCTTCTTGAAAAAAGGTGCTATTTCAAAAAGTGTCAAAGCCACGTTCGTGAAAAAACGGTGGTATTTCAAAAAGTGTCAAAGCCACCTTCATTGAAAGACAGTGTTATTTCAAAAAAGTGTCAAAGCCACCTTCGTTAAAACACCGTGGTATTTCAGTGTCAAAGCCACCTTCATTAAAAGACGGTGTTTTTTCAAAAAAGTATCAAAGCCACCTTCGTTAAAAGACTGGTATTAAGAAAAAGTGCGAAAGCCAGCATCGTGAAAACGGTCACGTTTCGAAAAGTGCCAAAACCACCCTCGTTAGAAGACAGTGCCAAAGTGAAAACACGGTGGTATTTCAAAAAGTGTCAAAGCCACTTTCACAAATGTATTTTTTCCCATTTGTCTGAAAGCAAATTCAGCTCCTAAAACATAAGGAATCGTTTTTCCAGGATATGAAATGAAGAATATTACCGATAAAGAGGATAAAAAAAAATTTGGGAATTTAGATTTAGATTTAGATTTCAATACAGCTTTCTTAACACTATTAAATGATGATAAAATGAAGAACGTTCGTTTTATAGATTTTTCATTATAAGCAATAAAAAAAAAATGGCAGGGAATTTTTCAGGGAAACTTTTCTTTTTCGATCCAGGATAAAAAAAACTGATGAATATTTGTTCTTAAGATTGTCTATTACAAGTAAAGAGAACGAAAAAAAGGTAGGTGATTCTTCAGGGATAAAATGAACTTTCTAAATTGATTTCAATACAACTTTCTAAACACAATTAAACAATGGAGAATATTCGTTTTTAAGATCTTGTTACGAGTAATAACAAAAAATGGCAGGGAATTTTTCAGGGAAATTTTTTTTTTCAATCTTTTCAATCTTAAGAAATCGTTTTTCTAGGATATGAAAATGACGAATCTTTGTTTTTAGGATTATGTATTACCGCTAAAGAGAAAGAAAAGAGGTAGGAAGACTTTCTAAACAATAAAGAATATTCGTTTTTAAGATTTTCTCTTACGAGTAATAACAAAAATGGCAGGGAAATTTTTAGGGAATTTTTTTTCAAACAATTCAGCACCTAAAATTTAGAAAAAAAAAAAAGGGATTTAGATTTAGATTTCAATACAGCTTTCTTAATACTATTTTCGTTTTTAATGAAAAAAAAATGGCAGATGTTTTAGGGATATTTTTTCTTCGATCAATACAGCTCTTGAAAAACGAGGAATCGTTTTTCTAGGTTATGAAAATGAAGGCAGAGAATTCTTTAAGGATAAGATATACTAAATAGATTTCAATACAGCTTTCTAAACACAATTAAACGATGTAAAAATGGAGAATGTTCGTTTTTAAGATCTTGTTACGAGTAATGACAAAAAAAGGCAAGGAATTTTTCAGGGAAATTTTTTTTTCGATCAATACAGCTCTTAAAACACGAGGAATCGTTTTTTGGATACGATAATGAAGGTAGGGAATTCTTTAGGGATAAGATATACTTTCCAAATAGATTTCAATACAGCTTTCTAAATGTTCGTTTTTAATGAAAAAAAAAAATGGCAGGGAAGTTTTTAGGGAAATTTTTTTTCAATCAATACAGTTCTTAAAACACGAGGAATCGTTTTTCTAGGATATGAAAATGAAGGTAGGGAATTCTTTAGTGATAAAATATACTTTCTAAATAGATTTCAATACAGCTTTCTAAACACAATTAAACGATGTAAAAACGGAGAATGTTCGTTTTTAAGATCTTGTTACGATTAATGACAAAAAAATGGCAGGGAATTTTTCAGGGAAATTTTTCTTTCAATCAATACAGCTCTTAAAATGTGAAAATGAATTTTTTGATACAGCTTTCTAAACACTATTAGATGATGTGAAAATAAAGAATGTTCGTTTTTAAGATTTTCTCTTACGAGTAACGAAAAAAAAATGGCAGGGAATTTCTCAGGGAAATTATTTTTCGAACAATTCAGCTCCTAAAACATAAGGAATTGCTTTTCCAAGATATGAAATGAAAAAATGGCAGGAAATTTTTCAGGGAAATTTTTTTCCATCAAAACATGAGGAATCGTTTTTCCAGGATGTGAAATAAAGAATCTTTCGTTTTAAGAATGTTTATTACCGATAAAGAGAAAGTAAAAAGAACAAAAAAAAGGTAGGGATTTCTTTAGTGATAAAATATACTTTCTAAATAGATTTCAATACAACTTTTTAAACACTATTAAACGATGTAAAAATGAAGAATGGTCGTTTTTAAGTTCTGTTGCGAGTAATGTATTTTTGGCCATTTCTGTGAAAGCCATCTTAATAGAACGGTGTTATTTCAAAAAGTGTCAAACCCACATTCATTTTGGCCATTTCTGGCGGTGGTTGTCGTTTTGGCGATAGTGGTGTTTGTCGTTGTGGCGGTGGTGATGGTTGTTGTTGTGGCGGTGGTGGTGGTTGTTGTTGTGGAGGTAGTGTTGGTTGTTGTTGTGGCGGTGGTGGTGGTTGTTGTTGTGGCGGTGGTGGTGGTTGTCGTTTTGGCGATAGTGGTGTTTGTCGTTGTGGCGGTGGTGATGGTTGTTGTTGTGGCGGTGGTGGTGGTTGTTGTTGTGGAGGTAGTGTTGGTTGTTGTTGTAGAGGTAGTGTTGGTTGTTGTTGTGGCGGTGGTGGTGGTTGTTGTTGTGGAGGTGGTGGTGGTTGTCGTTTTGGCGATAGTGGTGTTTGTCGTTGTGGCGGTGGTGATGGTTGTTGTTGTGGCGGTGGTGGTGGTTGTTGTTGTGGAGGTAGTGTTGGTTGTTGTTGTGGCGGTGGTGGTGGTTGTTGTTGTGGCGGTGGTGGTGGTTGTTGTTGTGGCGGTGGTGGTGGTTGTTGTTGTGGAGGTAGTGTTGGTTGTTGTTGTGGCGGTGGTGGTGGTTGTTGTTGTGGCGGTGGTGGTGGTTGTTGTTGTGGAGGTAGTGTTGGTTGTTGTTGTGGCGGTAGTGTTGGTTGTTGTTGTGGCGGTGGTGATGGTTGTTGTTGTGGCGGTGGTGGTGGTTGTTGTTGTGGAGGTAGTGTTGGTTGTTGTTGTGGCGGTAGTGTTGGTTGTTGTTGTGGCGGTGGTGGTGGTTGTTGTTGTGGAGGTAGTGTTGGTTGTTGTTGTGGCGGTGGTGGTGGTTGTTGTTGTGGCGGTGGTGGTGGTTGTTGTTGTGGCGGTGGTGGTGGTTGTTGTTGTGGAGGTAGTGTTGGTTGTTGTTGTGGCGGTGGTGGTGGTTGTTGTTGTGGCGGTGGTGGTGGTTGTTGTTGTGGAGGTGGTGGTGGTTGTCGTTTTGGCGATAGTGGTGTTTGTCGTTGTGGCGGTGGTGATGGTTGTTGTTGTGGCGGTGGTGGTGGTTGTTGTTGTGGAGGTAGTGGTGGTTGTTGTTGTGGAGGTAGTGTTGGTTGTTGTTGTGGCGGTGGTGGTGGTTGTTGTTGTGGTGGTAGTGTTGGTTGTTGTTGTGGCGATAGTGGTGTTTGTCGTTGTGGCGGTGGTGATGGTTGTTGTTCTGGCGGTGGTGGTGGTTGTTGTTGTGGAGGTAGTGGTGGTTGTTGTTGTGGCGGTGGTGATGGTTGTTGTTGTGGCGGTGGTGGTGGTTGTTGTTGTGGTGGTAGTGTTGGTTGTTGTTGTGGCGATAGTGGTGTTTGTCGTTGTGGCGGTGGTGGTGGTTGTTGTTGTGGCGTTGGTGGTGTTTGTCGTTGTGGCGGTGGTATGGTTGTTGTTGTGGGGGGGGGTGGTTGTTGTGTTGTGGAGGTATGGTGGTTGTTGTTGTGGCGGTGGTGATGGTTGTTGTTGTGGCGGTGGTGGTGGGTTGTTGTTTGGGGGTAGGTTGGTTGTTTTTGTGGGATAGTGGTGTTGTCGTGTGGCGGTGGTGGTGGTTGTTGTTGTGGCGGTGGTGGTGTTTGTCGTTGTGGCGGTGGTGGTGGTTGTTGTTGTGGCGGTGGTGGTGTTTGTCGTTGTGGCGGTGGTGATGGTTGTTGTTGTGGCGGTGGTGGTGGTTGTTGTTGTGGAGGTAAGTGGGGTTTGTCGTTGTGGGGGTGGTGATGGTTGTTGTTGTGGCGGTGGTGGTGGTTGTTGTTGTGAGGTAGTGGTGGTTGTTGTTGTGGCGGTGGTGATGGTTGTTGTTGTGCGGTGGTGGTGGTTGTTGTTGTGGAGGTAGTGTTGGTTGTCGT
>NC_092224.1:43337939-43412048 GCF_036320965.1 Panulirus ornatus
AGCAAGGTAGCGCAAGGAAACAGACGAAAGAATAGCCCAACCCACCCATATACACATGTATATACATACACGTCCACACACGCAAATATTCATACCTATACATCTCAATGTATACATACATCTACACACACACAGATATATACATATATACACATGTACATAATTCATACTGTCTGCCTTTATTCATTCCCATGGCCATCCCATTACACATGGAATAACAACCCCCTCCTCCCTCATGTGTGCGAGGTAGCGCTAGGAAACGACAACAAAGGCCCCGTTCGTTCACACTCAGACTCTAGCTGTCATGTAATAATGCACCGAAACCACAGCTCCCTTTCCACATCCAGGCCCCACACAACTTTCCATGGTTTACCCCACATGCTTCACATGCCCTGGTTTAATCCATTGACAGCACGTCGACCCCAGTATACCACATCATTCCAAATCACTCTGTTCCTTGCAAGCCTTTCACCCTCGTGCATGTTCAGGCCCCGATCACTCAAAATCTTTTTCACTCCATCTTTCCACCTCCAATTTGGTCTTCCACTTCTTCTCGCTCCCTCCAACTCTGACACATATATCCTCTTGGTCAATCTTTCCTCACTCACTCTCTCCATGTGACCAAACCATTTCAGAACACCCTCTTCTGCTCTCTCAACCACACTCTTTTTATTACCACACATCTCCCTTACCCTATTGTTACTTACTTGATCAAACCACCTCACACCACATACTGTCCTCAAACATCTCATTTCCAGCACATCCACCCTCCTGCGCACAACTCTATCCATAGCCCACACCTCGCAACCATACAACATTGTTGGAACCACTATTCCTTCAAACATACCCATTTTTGCTTTCCGCGATAATGTTCTTGACTTACACACATTCTTCAAGGCTCCCAGAACTTTTGCCCCCTCCCCCACCCTATGATTCACTTCCACTTCCATGGTTCCATCCGCTGCCAAATCCACTCCCAGATATCTAAAACACTTCACTTCCTCCAGTTTTTCTCCATTCAAACTTACCTCCCAACTGACTTGACCCTCAACCCTACTGTACCTAATAACCTTACTCTTATTCACATTTACTCTCAACTGTCTTCTTTCACACACTTTACTAAACTCAGTCACCAGCTTCTGCAGTTGCTCACATGAATCAGCCACCAGTGCTGTATCATCAGCGAACAACAACTGACTCACTTCCTAAGCTCTCTCATCCACAACAGACTGCATACTTGCCCCTCCCTCCAAAACTCTTGCATCCACCTCCCTAACAACCCCATCCATAAACAAATTAAACAACCATGGAGACATCAAACACCCCTGCCACAAACCTACATTCACTGAGAACCAATCACTTTCCTCTCTTCCCACACGTACACATGCCTTACATCCTCGATAAAAGCTTTTCACTGCTTCTAACAACTTGCCTCTCTTACCATATGTCCTTAATACCTTCCACAGAGCATCTCTATCAACTCTGTCAAAGGTGAGTAATGTGGCAGTTGAGGGAATAATTGGTGTACATGGGGTGTTCAGTGTTGTAAATTGAAATGGTGAAGTGCTTGTAGATTTATGTGCTGAAAAAGGACTGGTGATTGGGAATATCTGGTTTTAAATGAGAGATATACATAGGTATACGCATGTAAGTAGGAGAGGTGGCCAGAGAGCGTTATTAGATTACGTGTTCATTGATAGGCGCGTGAGAGACTTTTGGATGTTAATGTGCTGAGAGGTGCAACTGGAGGGATGTCTGATCTTTATTTTTTGGAGGCAAAAGTGGAGATTTGTAGAGGTTTTCAGAAAAGAGAGAATGTTGGGGTGAAGAGAGTGGTGAAGGTAAGTGAGCTTGGGAAAGAGACTTGTGTAAGGAAGTACCAGGAGAGACTGAGTACAGAATGGAAAAAGGTGAGAACGAAGGACGTAAGGGGAGTGGGGGAGGAATGGGATGTATTTAGGGAAGCAGTGATGGCTTGTGCAAAAGATGCTTGTGGCACGAGAAGCGTGGGAGGTGGGCAGATTAGTGGTTGGATGAAAAAGTAAGATTATTAGTGAAAGAGAAGAGAGAGGCATATTGACCATTTTTGCAGGGAAATAATGCAAATGACGGGAATGTATAAAAGAAAGAGGTAGGAGGTCAAGAGAAAAGTGCAAGAGGTGAAAAAGAGGGCAAATGAGAGTTTGGGTGAGAGAGTATCATTAAATTTTGAGAATAAAAAGATGTTTTGGAAGGAGGTAAATAAAGTGCTTAAGACAAGGGAATCAATGGGAACATCAGTGAAGGGGGCTAATGGGGAGGTGATGATAAGTAGTGGTGATGTGAGAAGATGGAGTGAGTATTTTGAAGGTTTGTTGAATGTGTTTGATAATAGAGTGGCAGATATAGGTTGTTTTGGTCGAGGTGGTTTGCAAAGTGAGAGGGTTAGGGAGAATGATTTGGTAAACAGAGAAGAGGTAGTAAAAGCTTTGTAGAAGATGAAAGCTGGCAAGGCAGCAGGTTTGGATGGTATTGCAGTGGAATTTATTGAAAAGGGGGTGACTGTATTGTTGACTGGTTGGTAAGGTTATTTAATGTATGTATGACTCACGGTGAGGTGCCTGAGGATTGGCGGAATGCTTGCATAGTGCCATCATACAAAGGCAAAGGGGATAAAAGTGGGTGCTCAAATTACAGAGGTATAAGTTTCATGAGTATTCCTGGAAAATTATATATGGAGGTTATTGATTGAGAGGGTGAAGGCATGTACAGAGCATCAGATTGGCGAAGAGCAGTGTGGTTTCAGAAGTGGTAGGGGATGTGTGGATCAGGTGTTTGCTTTGAAGAATGTATGTGAGAAGTACTTAGAAAAGCAAATGGATTTGTATGTAGCATTTATGGATCTGGAGAAGGCATATGATAGAGTTGATAGAGATGCTTTGTGGAAGGTATTAAGAACAACATATGGTGTGGGAGGCAAGTTGTTAGAAGTGAAAAGTTTTTATCGAGGATGTAAGGCATGTGTACGTGCAGGAAGAGAGGAATGTGATTGGTTCTCAGTGAATGTTGGTTTGTGGCAGGGGTGTGTGATATCTCCATGGTTGTATAATTTGTTTATGGATGGGGTTGTTTGGGAGGTGGATGCAAGAGTTATGGAGAGAGGGGCAAGTATGCAGTCTGTTGTGGATGAGAGAGCTTGGGAGTGAGTCAGTTGTTGTTCGCTAATGATACAGCGCTGGTGGCGGATTCATGTGAGAAACTGCAGAAGCTGGTGACTGTGTTTGGTAAAGTGTGTCAAAGAAGAAAGCTGAGAGTAAATGTGAATGAGAGCAAGGTTATTAGGTACAGTAAGGTTGAGGGATAAGTCAATTGGGAGGTAAGTTTGAATGGAGAAAAACTGGAGGAAGTGAAGTGTTTTAGATATCTGGGAGTGGATTTGGCAGTGGATGGAATCATGGAAGCGGAAGTGAATCATAGGGTGGGGGAGGGGTGAAAGTTCTGGGGGCATTGAAGAATGTGTGGAAGTCGAGAACATTATCTTGGAAAGCAAAAATGGGTATGTTTGAAGGAATAGTCGTTCCAATAATGATATATAGTTGCGAGGCGTGGGCTATAGATAGAGTTGTGCGGAGAATGGTGGATGTGCTGGCAAATAGATGTTTGAGGACAATATGTGGTATGAGGTGGTTTAAACAAGTAAATAATGAAAGGGTAAGAGAGAGGTGTGGTAATAAAAAGAGTGTCGTTTAGAGAGCAGAAGAGGGTGTGTTGAAATGGATTGGTCACATGGAGAGAATGAGTGAGGAAAGATTGACCAAGAGGATATATGTGTCAGAGGTGGAGGGAATGAGAAGTGGGAGACCAAATAGGAGGTGGAAAGATGGAGTGAAATAGATTTTGAGTGATCGGGGCCTGAACATGCAGGAGGGTGAAAGGCGTTCAAGGAATAGAGTGATTTGGAACGATGTGGTATACTGGGGTGGACGTGCTATCAGTGGATTGAACCAGGGCATGTGAAGTGTCTGGGGTAAACCATGGAAAGTTGTGCGGGGCCTGGATGTGGAAAGGGAGTTGTGGTTTCAGTGCCTTATATATGACAGCTAGAGACTGAGTGTGAACGAATGTGGCCTTTGTTGTCTTTTTCTAGGGCTACCTCGCGCACATGCGGGGGAAGGGCGTTGTTATTTTATATGTGGCGGGGTGGTGATGGGAATGAATAAGGGCAGACAGTATGAATTATGTACATGTGTATATATGTATATGTCTGTGTGTGTATATATATATATGTATACATTGAGATGTATAGTTATGTATATGTGCATGTGTGGATGTGTATGTATATACATGTGTATGTGGGTGGGTTGGGCCATTCTTTCGTCTGTTTCCTTGCACTACCTCACCAACGTGGGAGACAGCGACAAAGTATAGTAAATAAGTAAATAAGATATATATGTAATGTGTGTGTGTGAAAAGATTAAGAAGGCAGTATTTGTCATTAATCTTGAGTAGAGATGTACTTTTTTAACCGAGATTTATAACATTCACTTCTGAACTGAAAGCATTTCAGACTACTCTGCTGGAGTATCCATATGTCAGTTCAAGCATTTGTCTTAGTTTTGTATTCTTTGTAATTAATTGTTAGTGCATGAATTAGTCAAGAACCCGATGAAAAATATTAGTGTCATTGTTTTTGAATTAATCAGGACAGTATTTGCAGTATACAGGGGTAGTAAGGTGTTATCACTTAGGATGTGGTTCTGTTGTTGCCTGTCTCGAGAGTAATGGGTCAGGAAAGATGGGATAATAGCTAGATGTGATGAGCAAGATAAGCAAGCATTTTTCAAGTAAAGGAATAGCCTTTTTGGTTTATAACATATTTATTTAATTTTATTATTTGCTATAAGCTATTACTGTGTTGGTAAATGATAATCAGCAATGATATTATTTTTCATTTTCAGTCAAAATATGTTGATAAAACTGGGAAACGAGGAGACAAAAATGGGAAACAAGGAGATAGGCTAAACATAAGGAATTGCTTGCGTTGTAGCTCTTAGACTGATGCACCTTTGTGATCCTCCTCAGAGAATGCCATCCACAGGTCACAGTATTTCTTAAAGGTGTTGCATTCACCTCTCTGAACAATTTTGATGTCAATCATAGCACAGAATGCAGTTTGTAAGTTAAAGTAGCAACATGTAAAGTTGTACATAAGTGCTAAACACTGAATTGACTTTATATTGAGCATGGCTGTGTAGCAGATGTGCTGCTGCATGATTCATATATAATACTTGTAATAAAGCATTGGGCATGAGCCAAACTTGCTCGTGTATTTGTTTTGTACATTCTGTTAACA
This sequence comes from Panulirus ornatus, assembly GCF_036320965.1. Classification (NCBI taxonomy): domain Eukaryota; kingdom Metazoa; phylum Arthropoda; class Malacostraca; order Decapoda; family Palinuridae; genus Panulirus; species Panulirus ornatus. Next base: position 43,343,272 of record NC_092224.1, read on the forward strand.
TAAACTTGTATTTTATGAATAAAAATACTTTCCATTTATCTCGAATTTTCAGAAATTTGAGGGAACATTTATATGAAAGAGTGAAATGGAAGAGCATTTTCCCCCTCACATATGTCGGCATCCTGAGATGCATTGCTGTCTATGGTATAGATGGCTGTGAAAGTGCTTTTTCATGATAGATTTTCTTTTTCTATAGTATAGATGCAAGGTTATTAGGTACAGTAGGGTTGAGGGACAAGTCAAATGGGGGGTAAGTTTGAAAGGAGAAAAACTGGAGGAAGTGAAGTGTTTTAGATATCTGGGAATGGATTTGGCAGTGGATGGAACCATGGAAGCGGAAATGAATCATAGGGTGGGGGAGGGGGCGAAAGTTCTGGGAGCGATGAAAAATGTGTGGAAGTCAAGAATGTTATCTTGGAAAGCAAAAATGGGTATGTTTGAAGGAATAGTTGTTCCAACAATGTTATATGGTTGCGAGGCATGGGCTATAGATAGACTTGTGCGGAGGAGGGTGGATGTGCTGGAAATGAGATGTTTGAGGACAATATGTGGTGTGAGGTGGTGTGATCGAGTAAGTAATGAAAGGGTAAGAGAGATGTAGGGTAATAAAAAGAGTGTGGTGGAGAGAGCAGAAGAGGGTGTTTTGAATGGTTTGGTCACATGGAGAGAATGAGTGAGGAAAGATTGACCAAGAGGATATATATGTCAGAGGTGGAGGGAACGAGGAGAAGTGGGAGACCAAATTGGAGGTGGAGAGATGGAGTGAAAAAGATTTTGAGTGATCGGGGCCTGAACATGCAGGAGGGTGAAAGGCGTGCAAGGAGTAGAGTGAATTGGAACGATGTGGTATACTGGGGTGGACGTGCTGTCAATGGATTGAACCAGGGCATGTGAAGTGTCTGGGGTAAACCATGGAAAGTTGTGTTGGGCCTGGATATGGAAAGGGAGCTGTGGTTTCAGTGCATTATACATGACAGCTAGAGACTGAGTGTGAACGAATGTGGCCTTTGTTGTCTTTTCCTAGCGCTAGCTTGCGCACATGTGGGGGAAGGGGGTTGTCATTTCATGTGTGGCAGGGTGGCGATGGGAATGAATAAAGGCAGCAAGTATCGCTGATTTTTTATGGCATACCAATTACACATTCCTGGGGTAAACTGTATTGGGCACACACTTCTGGGAGTGCCAGGGCCATACTTACCCTCATTTTGTTATATGGTGATTTAACCAACTAGAATTTATTCCTGATGCTAATTATATTTGCTTATGTATATGAAATCAGGTATCTATGCATACCAGTAAAGCAGGCCTTCTAATATAAATGAGGGTGAGAAGAGGTAACCTGTACAAGTATGGCAAAGTCCTGACACTATAAACCGTACATGTATAGATGGGGTCCCCAAAGGGTTATATTTTCTGTTCATATAAACAGTTGTTAGTGAAAGAGAAAAGAGAGGCATTTGGATGATACTTACAAGGAGGAAGTGCAAATGACTGGGAGATGTATAAAAGAAAGCAGCAGGAGGTCATGAGTAAGGTGCAGTGGTTGAAAAAGAGGGCAAACGTGTTGGGGTGAGAAATTATCATTAAACTTTAGGGAGGATAAAAAGATGTTTTGGAAGGAGGTAAATAATGTGTGTAACACAAGAGAGCAAATGGGAACATCGTTTAAGGGGGCAAGGGGGGATGCAATGACAGGTAGTGATGCTGTGAAAAGTTGGAGTAAGTATTTCAAAGGTTTGTTGAATGTGTTTAATGATAGAGTGGCAGATGTAGGATGTTTTGGTCAGGGTGGTGTGTGAAGTGAGAGGGGTCAGGGAGAATGGTTCAGTTAAGAGAGAAGAGGTAGTGAAAACTTTGCAGAAGATGAAATCTGGCAAGGCGGCAGGTTTGGATGGTATTGCCGTTGAATTTATTAAGAAAGAGGGTGACTGTGTTGTTGGCTGTTTGGTAAGGATATGTAATGTATGTATGGACCATGGTAAGGTGCCTGAGGATTAGCAGAATGCATGCATATTGCCATTGTACAAAGGCAAAGGGGATAAAGATGAGTGTTCTAACTACAGAGGCATAAGTTTGTTGATTATTCCTGGGAAATTATATGGGAGGGTATTGCTTGAGAGGGTGAAGGCATGTACAGATCATCAGATTAGGGAGGAACAGTGTGGTTTCAGAAGTGGTAGAGGATGTGTGGATCATGTGTTTGCTTTGAAGAATGTGTGAGAAATACTTTCGAAAGTAGGTGGATTTGTGTGTAGTATTTGTGGATCTGTAGAATGCATATAATAGGATTGATATAGATGCTTTGTGGAAGGTCTTAAGAGTTTATGGAATGAGAGGTGAGATGCAAGAAGCAATGAAAAGTTTTTACCAAAGATGTAAGGCACGTGTACGAGTAGGAAGAGAGGAGAGTGATTGGTTCCCAGTGAATGTCGGTCTGCGGCAGAGATGTGTGATGTCCTCATGGTTGTTTGATTTGTTTATGGATGGGGTTATTAGGGAGGTAGATGCAAGAGTTTTGGAGAGAGGGGCAAGTATCTAGTCTGTTGGGGATGAGAGGGCCTGGGAAATGAGTCGGTTGTTGTTCACTGATGACACAGCAGTGGTGGCTGATTCGGATGAGAAACTGCAGAAGCTGGTGAGAGAGTTAAGAAAAGTTTATGGAAGGAGAAAATTGAGAGTAAATGTGAATAAGAGCAAGTTTATCAGATTCAGTAGGGTTGATTGACAAGTTAATTGGGATGTAAGTTTGAATGGAGAAAAATTGGAGGAAGTGAAGTGTTTTAGATATCTTGGAGTGGAACCATGGAAGCGGAAGTGTCACAGGTTGGGGGAGGGATCGAAGGATCTTGGAGCAATGACGAATGTGTGGAATGAGAGAATATCCTGGAGAGCAAAAATGGGTATGCTTGAAGGAATAGTAGTTTCAAGGCATGGGCCATGGATAGGGTTGTTCAGAGGAGGGTGGATGTGTTGGAAATGAAATGTTTAAGGATAATATGTGGTGTGAGGTGGTTTGATTGAGTGAGTAGTGAAAGGGTAAGAGAGATGCGTGGAATACAAAGAATGGTTGAGAGAGTAGAAGAGGATTTGTCAAAACTGTTTGAACCTAAGGAGAGAATGAGTGAGGAAAGATTGACAAAGAAAATATGTGTCAGAGGTGTAGGGAACAGGAAGTGGGAGACCAAATTGGAGGTGGAAGGATGGAGTGAAAGAGATTTTGAGCAATCAGGGCCTGAACATACAGGAAGGTGAGAGGCGTGCAAGGAATAGAGTGAGTGGGAATGATATGGTATACTGCGGTCGACATGCTGTTATTGGACTGAGCCAGGGCATGTGAAACATCTGGAGTAAACCATGGAAAGGTCTGTGTGGCCTGGATGTGGATAGGGAACTGTGTTTTTGGTGTATTACACATGACAGTTAGAGACTGAGTGTGAACAAATGTTGAGTAAGAGATTGAGTGTGAACAAATGTTGAGTAAGAGATTGAGTGTGAACAAATGTTGCCTATTTTGTCTGTTTTCCTGGCGCTACCTTGCTGAAGCAGGGAGTAGTGATACTGTTTCCTTTGGGGCATGGTAGCGACAGGAGTGGATGAAGGCAAGCAAGTATGAATATGCACATGTGTATATATATGTATATGTTTATATGCATTTGTGAGCGGATGGTCCATTCTTCGTCCTGTTTTTCATGCATATTCTTCAAAGCTCTGTATCTATATGTGTGTCATTGAGTCATGATTTTGTCATAACTAATTACCAATGGATGTATGTCATAAAGCACATTGCACTCTTTTGTAAATAAGGCAGTTTGCTCAGTCTCAACACACATGATGGAGCAGAGTTTCTTTAAGTTTATCTCTTTATATACGTATCTGAGGTTTTACCTCTGTTAACGTCCCCAGCCTCCCAAGCTGTTCCATGCACCCATATATATTGAAATTTCCAGTTATTTTTAGATTGATACTGTGATAAGTTGTAAGGAAAGCATTGTTTTTAAGAGTCAGTCTTGTACAGTTTGATGTACACTGGGATAAGAGTGACTTTTTCCATGGCAAGCATGATGCCCCATATGAGGCAGAACAACAAAATTTCATATGGTTGCCTACATCAGTCTCTTGGTACCAATGGTTGCCCACATCACTCTGCTTCACCCTTTAGCCTCCAACACCTACATATTCATGGTTTCTCAAACCTATATCCAATCACAAACACCCACTTACACAGTGTCTCAGCTCTGCATCCAGCCACTGACACATATATACATGGTGTCTGCGCTCTATACCCAGTTACTTATATCTTACTTATATTAGTACCACCATGCTCATTGTACTACAACTGCAGTGAGCTGCACCATAATCATTGCTCTCAACATTCGTGTCTGCATATTGGAATGGTGTCAGTTTTCAGTCAACACAACATGGACTATGCAGCATTTGTTTCCAACTCATCGGCTGAGTAATGCCTGCACCTTTTTCCACTAACTGCAAAAATGCATGCAGCACTGAGTGCAACCAACAAATCAACATGGCTTGATGTAGTTATGTCACTTTTACAGGTACTTGTAAGTATTAGGGGGTTCATAGACCAAGTTTCACATGGCCACTTCCCAAAAATCTGTCTTTATGGTTGTACTATCTGTCTGTCTATATTTCGGACACTCATTCCCTCAAAGAACTCCCATCATAGGATTGACCACAGGAAAAGAAACTCTGCTTACCACAGTCCTTACATGCCTCCCTGGCATACACCATTCCATGCATTCTTCCACCATTTTTCTCCCTCCAGTACTCTTCCACTATTATTTCCTCACGTCAGAGGTGGTCTTCCTCTCACATGTACCTCTTTATAATCATACTATTGTACACTATCCTTGTAAACTACCCATCTTGCATTCTTTCCAAATGTCGAAATCACCTAAAAGTATATTGCTTCACTCACTCTACAGTTCATTCCCCTTGCATTCCCTGCTGCACCAAATCTCTCATACACCTCCCTAGTTTGTTTCTTTATTCCAGCCGGTCAAATTACATGCTCCCTTCAAATAGCTCAGTTACGCAGTCTAGATTCTTGAACTGACTTATTCCATGTCCATGTTTTGGCTGAATTTGTCAGGGTCAGAAGGAGTATGCCCTCCCATGATCCTATCTTCACTTTCATACTTACACTGTGTCCTTTATTGTTCTGTTAAGAAACCCAGTTACTCTCCTCAGTACTGCTTTCTCCCTTATCTCTCATTCCATATCACAAAGCTTACACAGAATAGCTCCCAGCTTTTACAGTTTGGTAAAGTGTGTGAAAGAAGAAAGTTAAGAGTAAATGTGAATAAGAGCAAGGTCAATTATTAGGTACAGTAGGGTTGAGGGTCAAGTCAATTGGGAGGTAAGTTTGAATGGAGAAAAACTGGAGGAAGTAAAGTGTTTTAGATATCTGGGAGTGGATCTGGCAGCGGATGGAACCATGGAAGCGGAAGTGATTCATAGGGTGGGGGAAGGGGCGAAAATCCTGGGAGCCTTGAAGAATGTGTGGAAGTCGAGAACATTATCTCCGAAAGTAAAAATGGGTATGTTTGAAGGAATAGTGGTTCCAACAATGTTATATGGTTGCGAGGCGTGGGCTATGGATAAAGTTGTGCGCAGGAGGGTGGATGTGCTGGAAATGAGATGTTTGAGGACAATGTGTGGTGTGAGGTGGTTTGATCGAGTAAGTAACGTAATGGTAAAGAGAGATGTGTGGAAATAAGAAGAGCGTGGTTGAGAGAGCAGAAGAGGGTGATTTGAAATGGTTTGGTCACATGGAGAGAATGAGTGAGGAAAGATTGACCAAGAGGATATATGTGTCGGAGGTGGAGGGAACGAGGAGAAGAGGGAGACCAAATTGGAGGTGGAAAGATGGAGTGAAAAAGACTTTGTGTGATCGGGGCCCGAACATGCAGGAGGGTGAAAGGAGGGCAAGGAATAGAGTGAATTGGAGCGATGTGGTATACCGGGGTTGACATGCTGTCAGTGGATTGAATCAAGGCATGTGAAGCGTCTCGGGTAAACCATGGAATGCTGTGTAGGTATGTATATTTGCGTGTGTGGACGTATGTATATACATGTGTATGGGGGTGGGTTGGGCCATTTCTTTCGTCTGTTTCCTTGTGCTACCTCGCAAACGCAGGAGACAGCGACAAAGCAAAAAAAAAAATATATATATATATATATATATATATATATATATATATATATATATATATATATATATATATATTTTTTTTTTCTGTCCATGTGCCCAAACCATTTCAAAACACCCTCTTCTGCTCTCTCAACCACGCTCTTTTTATTTCCACACATCACTCTTACCCTTACGTTACTTACTCGATCAAACCACCTCACACCACACATTGTCCTCAAACATCTCATTTCCAGCAAATCCATCCTCCTGCGCACAACTCTATTAATAGCCCACGCATCGAAACCATACAACATTGTTGGAACCCCTATTCCTTCAAACATACCCATTTTTGCTTTCGGAGATAATGTTCTCGACTTCCACACATTCTTCAAGGCTCCCAGGATTTTCGCCTCCTACCCCACCCTATGATCCACTTCCGCTTCCATGGTTCCATCCGCAGACAGATCCACTCCCAGATATCTAAAACACTTTACTTCCTCCAGTTTTTCTCCATTCAAACTTACCTCCCAATTGACTTGATCCTCAACCCTACTGTACCTAATAACCTTGCTCTTATTCACATTTACTCTTAACTTTCTTCTTTCACACACTTTACCAAACTCAGTCACCAGCTTCTGCAGTTTCTCACATGAATCAGCCACCAGCGCTATTTCATCAGCGAACAACAACTTACTCACTTCCCAAGCTCTCTCATCCACAACAGACTTCATACTTCCCCCTCTTTCCAAAACTCTTGCATTCACCTCCCAAACAACCCCATCCATAAACAAATTAAACAACCATGGAGACATCACACACCCCTGCCGCAAACCTACATTCACTGAGAACCAATCACTTTCCTCTCTTCCAACACGTACACATGCCTTACATCCTCGATAAAAACTTTTCACTGATTCTAACAACTTGCCTCCCACGCCATATATTCTTAATACCTTCCACAGAGCATCTCTATCAACTCTATCATATGCCTTCTCCAGATCCATAAATGCTACATACAAATTCCTTTGCTTTTCTAAGTATTTCTCACATACATTCTTCAAAGCAAACACTTGATCCACACATCCTTTACCACTTCTGAAACCACACTGCTCTTCCCCAATCTGATGCTCTGTACATGCCTTCACCCTCTCAATCAATACCCTCCCATATAATTTACCAGGAATACTCAACAAACTTATACCTCTGTAATTTGAGCACTCACTCTTATCCCCTTTGCCTTTGTACAATGGCACTATGCATGCATTCCGCCAATCCTCAGGCACCTCACCATGAGTCATACATACATTAAATAACCTTACCAACCAGTCAATAATACAGTCACCCGATTTTTTAATAAATTCCACTGCAATACCATCCAAACCTGCTGCCTTGCTGGCTTTCATCTTCCACAAAGCTTTTACTACCTCTTCTCTGTTTACCAAATCATTTTCCCTAACCCTCTCACTTTGCACCCCACCTCGACCAAAACACCCTATATCTGCCACTCTATCATCGAACACATTTAACAAAACTTCAAAATACTCACTACATCTCCTTCTCAGATCACCACTACTTGTTATCACCTCCCCATTTGCGCCCTTCACTGAAGTTCCCATTTGCTGCCTTGTCTTACGTATATATATATATATATATATATATATATATATATATATATATATTATTATTTTTTTTTATTATACTTTGTCGCTGTCTCCCGCGTTTGCGAGGTAGCGCAAGGAAACAGACGAAAGAAATGGCCCAACCCCCCCCCCCATACACATGTATATACATACGTCCACACACGCAAATGTACATACCTACACAGTTTTCCATGGTTTACCCCAGACGCTTCACATGCCCTGCTTCAATCCACTGACAGCACGTCAACCCCGGTATACCACATCGCTCCAATTCACTCTATTCCTTGCCCTCCTTTCACCCTCCTGCATGTTCAGGCCCCGATCACACAAAATCTTTTTCACTCCATCTTTCCACCTCCAATTTGGTCTCCCTCTTCTCCTTGTTCCCTCCACCTCCGACACATATATCCTCTTGGTCAATCTTTCCTCACTCATCCTCTCCATGTGCCCAAACCACTTCAAAACACCCTCTTCTGCTCTCTCAACCACGCTCTTTTTATTTCCACACATCTCTCTTACCCTTACGTTACTCACTCGATCAAACCACCTCACACCACACATTGTCCTCAAACATCTCATTTCCAGCACATCCATCCTCCTGCGCACAACTCTATCCATAGCCCACGCCTCGCAACCATACAACATTGTTGGAACCACTATTCCTTCAAACATACCCATATATATATATATATATATATATATATATATATATATATATATATATATATATATTATCCCTGGGGATAGGGGATTAAGAATACTTCCCACGTATTCCCTGCGTGTCGTAAAAGGCGACTAAAAGGGGAGGGAGCGGGAGGCTGGAAATCCTCCCCTCTCGTTTTTTTTTTTTTTTTTTTAATTTTCCAAAAGAAGGAACAGAGAATTGGGCCAGGTGTGGGTATTCCCTCAAAGGCCTAGCCCTCCATTCTTAATGCTACCTCGCTAATGCGGGAAATGGCGAATAGTTTAAAAGAAAGAAAGATATATATATATATATATATATATATATATATATATATATATATATATATATATATATATATATATATATATATTCAAACTATTCGCCATTTCCCGCATCAGCAAGGTAGCGTTAAGAACAGAGGACTGGGCCTCTGAGGGAACATCCTCACCTGGCCCCCTTCTCTGTTCCTTTTTTTGAAAAATTAAAAAAAAAACAAGAGTGGGGGATTTCCAGCCCCCCGCTTCCTCCCCTTTTAGTCGCCTTCTACGACACGCAGGGAATACGTGGGAAGTATTCTTTCTCCCCTATCCCCAGGGATTTAATATATGATATATATATGTATTTTATTAAATTTTAGGGAGTATAAAAAGATGTTCTGGAAGGAGGTAAATAAAGTGCGTAAGACAAGGGAGCAAATGGGAACTTCAGTGAAGGGCGCAAATGGGGAGGTGATAACAAGTAGTGGTGATGTGAGAAGGAGATGGAGTGAGTATTTTGAAGGTTTGTTGAATGTGTTCGATGATAGAGTGGCAGATATAGGGTGTTTTGGTTGAGGTGGTGTGCAAAGTGAGAGGGTTAGGGAAAATGATTTGGTAAACAGAGAAGAGGTAGTGAAAGCTTTGCGGAAGATGAAAGCCAGCAAGGCAGCAGGTTTGGATGGTATTGTAGTGGAATTTATTAAAAAAAGGGGGTGACTGTATTATTGACTGGTTGGTAAGGTTATTTAATGTATGTATGACTCATGGTGAGGTGCCTGAGGATTGGCGGAATGCATGCATAGTGCCATTGTACAAAGGCAAAGGGGATAAGAGTGAGTGCTCAAATTACAGAGGTATAAGTTTCTTGAGTATTCCTGGTAAATTATATGGGAGGGTATTGATTGAGAGGGTGAAGGCATGTACAGAGCATCAGATTGGGGAAGAGCAGTGTGGTTTCATAAGTGGTAGAGGATGTGTGGATCAGGTGTTTGCTTTGAAGAATGTATGTGAGAAATACTTAGAAAAGCAAATGGATTTGTATGTAGCATTCATGGATCTGGAGAAGGCATATGATAGAGTTGATAGAGATGCTCTGTGGAAGGTATTAAGAATATATGGTGTGGGAGGCAAGTTGTTAGAAGCAGTGAAAAGTTTTTATCGAGAATGTATGGCATGTGTACGTGTAGGAAGAGAGGAAAGTGATTGGTTCTCAGTGAATGTAGGTTTGCGGCAGGGGTGTGTGATGTCTCCATGGTTGTTTAATTTGTTTATGGATGGTGTTGTTAGGGAGGTGAATGCAAGAATTTTTGAAAGAGGGGCAAGTATGAAGTCTGTTGGGGATGAGAGAGCTTGGGAAGTGAGTCAGTGGTTGTTCGCTGATGATAGAGTGCTGGTGGCTGATTCATGTGAGAAACTGCAGAAGCTGGTGACTGAGTTTGGTAAAGTGTGTGAAAGAAGAAAGTTAAGAGTAAATGTGAATAAGAGCAAGGTTATTAGGTACAGTAGGGTTGAGGGTCAAGTCAATTGGGAGGTAAGTTTGAATGGAGAAAAACTGGAGGAAGTAAAGTATTTTAGATATCTGGGAGTGGATCTGGCAGCGGATGGAACCATGGAAGCGGAAGTGGATCAAAGGTTGGGGAGGGAGCGAAAATCCTGGGAGCCTTGAAGAATGTGTGGAAGTCGAGAACATTATCTCGTAAAGCAAAAATGGGTATGTTTGAAGGAATAGTGGTTCCAACAATGTTGTATGGTTGCGAGGCGTGGGCTATGGATAGAGTTGTGCGCAGGAGGATGGATGTGCTGGAAATGAGATGTTCTAGGACAATGTGTGGTGTGAGGTGGTTTGATTGAGTAAGTAACGTAAGGGTAATAGAGATGTGTGGAATTAAAAAGAACGTGGTTGAGAGAGCAGAAGAGGGTGTTTTGAAATGGTTTGGGCACATGGAGAGAATGAGTGAGGAAAGATTGACCAAGAGGATATATGTGTTGGAGGTGGAGGGAAAGAGGAGAAGTGGGAGACCAAATTGGAGGTGGAAAGATGGAGTGAAAAAGATTTTGAGTGATCGGGGCCTGAACATGCAGGAGGGTGAAAGGAGGGCAAGGAATAGAGTGAATTGGATCGATGTGGTATACCGGGGTTGACGTGCTGTCAGTGGATTGAATCAGGGCATGTGAAGCGTCTGGGGTAAACCATGGAAAGCTGTGTAGGTATGTATATTTGCGTGTGGACTTATGTATATACATGTGTATGGGAGTGGGTTGGGCCATTTCTTTCGTCTGTCTCCTTGCGCTACCTTGCAAACGCGGGAGACAGCGACAAAGCAAAAAAGAAAAAAAATTTTTTATATATTTATTTTGCTTTGTTGTCTCCCGTGTTAGCGAGGTAGCGCAAGGAAACAGACAAAAGAATGGCCCAACCCACCCACATATACATGTATATACATACACATCCACACGCAAATATACATACCTATACATGTCAATGTATATATATATATATATATATATATATATATATATATATAAAAAAAAAAAAAAAAAAAAAAAAAAGAGAGAGAGGGGAGGATTTCCAGCCCCCCGCTCCCTCCCCTTTTAGTCGCCTTCTACGACACGCAGGGAATACGTATTTTTTTTTTTTTTTTTTTTTTTTTTTTTTTTTTTCAAAAGAGGGAACAGAGGGGGCCAGGTGAGGATATTCCAAAAAAGGCCCAGTCCTCTGTTCTTAACGCTACCTCGCTATCGCGGGAAATGGCGAATAGTATGAAAAAAAAAAAAAAAAAAAAATATATATATATACATATATACACCTGTACATAATTCATACTGTCTGCCTTTACTCATTCCCATCGCCACCTCGCCACACATGGAATAACATTCCTTTCCCCCCCCTCATGTGTGCGAGATAGCGCTGGGAAAAGACAACAAAGGCCCCATTCGTTCACACTCAGTCTGTAGCTATCATGTAATAATCCACCGAAACCACAGCCCCCTTTCCACATCTAGGCCCCACAGAACTTTCCATGGTTTACCCCAGACGCTTCACATACCCTGGTTCAATCCATTGACAGCACGTCGACCCTGGTATACCACATCGTTCCAGTTCACTCTATTCCTTGCCCGCCTTTCACCCTCCTGCATGTTCAGGCCCCGATCACTCAAAATTTTTTCACTCCATCTTTCCACCTCCAATTTGGTCTCCCACATCTCCTCGTTCCCTCCACCTCTGACACATATATCCTCTTGGTCAATCTTTCCTCACTCATTCTCTCCATGTGCCCAAACCATTTCAAAACACCCTCTTCTACTCTCTCAACCACACACTTTTTATTACCACAGATCTCTCTTAACCTATTATTACTTACTCGATCAAACCACCTCACCACATATTGTCCTCAACCATCTCATTTCCAGCACATCCACCCTCCTGCGCACAACTCTATCCATAGCCCACGCCTCGCAACCATACAACATTGTTGGAACCACTATTCGTTCTAACATACCCATTTTTGCTTTCCGAGATAATGTTCTCGACTTCCACACATTCTTCAACGCTCTCAGAATTTTCGCCCCCTCCCCCACCCTATGATTCACTTCCGCTTGCATGGTTCCATCCACTGCCAAATCCACTCCCAGATATCTAAAACACTTCACTTCCTCCAGTTTATCTCCATTGAAACTTATCTCCCAATTGACTTGACCCTCAACCCTACTGTACGTAATAACCTTGCTCTTATTCACATTTACTCTCAACTGTCTTCTTTCACACACTTTACCAAACTCAGTCACCAGCTTCTGCAGTTTCTCACATGAATCAGCCACCAGTGCTGTATCATCAGCGAACAACAACTGACTCACTTCCCAAGCTCTCTCATCCACAACAGACTGCATACTTGCCCCTCTTTCCAAAACTCTTGCATTTACCTCCCTAAGAACCCCATCCATAAACAAATTAAACAACCATGGAGACATCACACACCCCTGCCGCAAACCTACATTCACTGAAAACCAATCACTTTCCTCTCTTCCTACACGTACACATCCTTACATCCTCGATAGAAACTTTTCACTGCTTCTAAAATTTTGTCTCACACACCATATATTCTTAATACTTTCCACAGAGCATCTCTATCAACTCTATCATATACCTTCTCCAGATCCATAAATGCTACATACAAATCCATTGCTTTTCTAAGTATTTCTCACATACATTCTTCAAAGCAAACACCTGTTCCACACATCCTCTACCACTTCTGAAAAAACACTACTCTTCCCCAATCTGATGCTCTGTACATGCCTTCACCCTGTCAATCAATACCCTCCCATATAATTTACCAGGAATACTTAACAAACTTATACCTTTAATTTGAGCATTCACCTTTGTCCCCTTTGCCTTTGTACAATGGCACTATGCAAGCATTCCGCCAATACTCAGGCACCTCACCATGAATCATACATACATTAAATAACCCTACCAACCAGTCAACAATACAGTCACCCGCTTTTTTGATAAATTCCACTGCAATACCATCCAAACCTGCTGCCTTGCTGGCTTTTATCTTCTGCAAAGCTTTTACTACCTCTTCTCTGTTTACCAAATCATTTTCCCTAACCCTCTCACTTTGCACACCACCTCGACCAAAACACCCTCTATCTGCCACTCTATCATCAAACACATTCAACAAACCTTCAAAATACTCACTCCTTCTCCTCACATCACCACTACTTGTTATCACCTCCCCATTAGCCCCTTCACTGAAGTTCCCATTTGTTCCCTAGTCTTACGAACTTTATTACCTCCTTCCAAAACATCTTTTTATTCTCTCTAAAATTTAATGATACTCTCTCAACGCAACTCTCATTTGCCCTCTTTTTCACCTCTTTCACCTTTCTCTTGACCTCTTGCCTCTTTTCTCTATACATCTCCCACTCATTTGTATTTCTTTCCTGCAAAAATCGTCCAAATGCCTCTCTCTTCTCTTTCACTAATAATCTTATTACTTCATCCCACCACTCACTACCCTTTCTAATCTGCCCACCCCCCATGCTTCTCATGCCACAAGCATCTTTTGCTTGTTCTCACTTTTTTCCATTCTGTACTCAGTCTCTCCTGGTACTTCCTCACACAAGTCTCCTTCCCAAGCTCACTTAGTCTCATCACTCTCTTCACCCCAACATTCTCTCTTTTCTGAAAACCTCTACAAACCTTCACCTTTGCCTCCACAAGATAATGATCAGACATCCCTCCAGTTGCACCTCTCAGCACATTAACATCCAAAAGTCTCTCTTTTGCATGCCTATCAATGAACACTTAATCCAATAACGCTCTCTGGCCATCTCTCCTACTAACATATGTATGCTTATGTAAATGTCTCTTTTTAAACCAGGTATTCCCAATCACCAGTCCTTTTTCAGCACATATATCTAGAAGCTCTTCACTATTTCCATTTACAACACTGAACACCCCATGTACACCAATTATTTCCTCAGCTGCCACATTACTCATCTTTGTATTCAAATCACCCATCACTATAACCCGGTCTCGAGCATGAAAACCATTAACACACTCATTCAGCTGCTCCCAAAACACTTGCCTCTCATGATCTTTCTTCTCATGCCCAGGTGCATGTGCACCAATAATCACCCATCTCTCTCCATCAACTTTCAGTTTTACCCATATCAATCTAGAGTTTACTTTCTTACACTCTATCACATATTCCCACCACTCCTGTTTCAGGAGGAGTGCTACTCCTTCTCTTGCTCTTGTCCTCTCACTAACCCCTGACTTTACTCCCAAGACATTCCCAAACCACTCTTCCCCTTTACCCTTGAGCTTCGTTTCACTCAGAGCCAAAACATCCAGGTTCCTTTCCTCAAACATACTACCTATCTCTCCCTTTTTCTCATCTTGGTTACATCAATACACATTTAGACACCCCAATCTGAGCCTTCGAGGAGGATGAGCACTCCCCGCGTGACTCCTTCTGTTTCCCCTTTTAGAAAGTTAAAATACAAGGAGGGGAGGGTTTCTAGCCCCCCGCTCCTGATCTCTTTAGTCGCCTTCTACGATATGTGAGGAATGCATGGGAAGTATTCTCTCTCCCCTATCCCCAGGGATAATCTCTCTCTCTCTCTCTCTCTCTCTCTCTCTCTCTCTCTCTCTCTCTCTCTCTCTCTCTCTCTCTCTAACACAATGTAGTGCACATCTTCTCATTCTCTAGGCCTTTGCAAAATCTATACTTTCATTCTGTGATTCCTTTCAAACACCATTACTTCACTTTTACTTGCATTAACCTTCAATTGCCTGCACTTGCACACATCATAAGATGCACCTACAACATTTTTCACCTTCTCATCACTCACAGCAAACAACACCATGTCATCCTCAAACAGGCTTGTCACTCGCCACTATACTTCACCTCCACATTCCATTTGTGCACCACTTTTCCCTAGTTTTTTCTCTTTTTATTTTTTTTATTTATTTTGCTTTGTTGCTGTCTCCCGTGTTAGCAAGATAGCGCAAGGAAACAGACGAAAGAATGGCCTAACCCACCCACATACACGTGTATATACATACACGTCCACACACGCAAGTATACATACCTATACATCTCAATGTATATACACACACAGACATGTACATATATACACATGTACATAATTCATACTGTCTGCCTTTATTAATTCCCATCGCCACCCTGCCACACATTAAATAACAACCCCTTCCCCCTGCATGTGTGCGAGGTAGCGCTAGGAAAAGACAACAAAGGCCACATTCGTTCACACTCAGTCTCTAGCTGTCATGTATAATGCACTGAAACCACACTCCCTTTCCACATCCAGGCCCCACCGAACTTTCCATGGTTTACCCCAGACGCTTCACACGCCCTGGTTCAATCCATTGACAGCACGTCAACCCCGGTATACCACATCGTTCCAATTCACTCTATTCCTTGCACACCTTTCACCCTCCTGCATGTTCAGGCCCTGATCACTCAAAATCTTTTTCACTCCATCTTTCCACATCCAGTTTGGTCTCCCACTTCTCATTCCCTCCACCTCTGACACATATATCCTCTTGGTCAATCTTTCCTCACTCATTCTCTCCATGTGACCAAACCATTTCAAAACACCCTCTTCTGCTCTCTCAACCACACAGTTTTTATTACCACACATCTCTCTTACCCTATTATTACTTACTCGATCAAACCACCTCACACCACATATTGTCCTCAAACATCTCATTTCCAGCACATCCACCCTTCTCCGCACAACTGTATCTTTAGCCCACACCTTGCAACCATATAACATTGTTGGAACCCATATTCCTTCAAACATACCCATTTTTGCTTTCCGAGATAATGTTCTCAACTTCCACATATTCTTCAACGCCCCAGGAACTTTCACCCCCTCCCCTACCCTGTGATTCATTTCCGCTTCCATGGTTCCATCTGTTGCCAAATCAACTCTCAGGTATCTACAACACCACTTCCTCCAGTTTTTCTCCATTCAAACTTATCTCCCAATTGACTTGTCTGTCAACCCTACTGTACGTAATAACCTTGCTCTTATTCACATTTACTCTCAGGTTTCTTCTTTCACACACTTTACCAAACTCAGCCACCAGATTCTGCAGTTTCTCACATGTATCAGCCACTAGCGCTGTATCATCAGTGAACAACAGCTGACTCACTTCCCAAGCTCTCTCATCCACAGCAGACTGCATACTTGCCCCTCTTTCCAAATCTCTTGCGTTCACCTCCCTAACAACCCCATCCATAAACAAACGACCATGGAGACATCACACACCCCTGCTGCAAACCAACATTCACTGAGAACCAATCACTTTCCTCTCTTCCTACACGTACACATGCCTTACATCCTCGATCAAAACTTTTCACTGCTTCTAACAACTTTCCACAGAGCATCTCTATCAACTCTATCATATGCCTTCTCCAGATCCATAAATGCTACATACAAATCCATTTGTTTTTCTAAGTATTTCTCACATACATTCTTCAAAGCAAGCGCCTGATCCACACACCCTCCACCACTTCTGAAACCACACTGCTCTTCCCCAATCTGATGCTCTGTACATGCCTTCACCCTCTCAATTAATACCCTCCCATATGATTTACCAGGAATTCTGAACAAACTTAAACCTCTGTAATTTAAGCACTCAATTTTATCCCCTTTGCCTTTGTACAATGGCACTATGCAAGCATTCCTCCAATCCTCAGACACCTCACCATGAATCATACATACATTAGATAACCTTACACCTCACCATGAATCATACATACATTAGATAACCTTACCAACCAGTCAACAATACAGGCAACCCCTTTTTTAATAAATTCCACTGCATTACCATCCAAACCTGCTGCCTTGCTGGCTCTCATCTTCTGCAAAGCTCTTACAACTCTTTCTCCCTAACCCTCTCACTTTGCACACCACCTCGACCAAAACACCCTCTATCTGCCACTCTATCATCAAACACATTCAACAAACCTTCAAAATACTCACTCCTTCTCCTCACATCACCACTACTTGTTATCACCTCCCCATTAGCCCCTTCACTGAAGTTCCCATTTGTTCCCTAGTCTTACGAACTTTATTACCTCCTTCCAAAACATCTTTTTATTCTCTCTAAAATTTAATGATACTCTCTCAACGCAACTCTCATTTGCCCTCTTTTTCACCTCTTTCACCTTTCTCTTGACCTCTTGCCTCTTTTCTTATACACTCCCACTCATTTGTATTTCTTTCCTGCAAAAATCGTCCAAATGCCTCTCTCTTCTCTTTCACTAATAATCTTATTACTTCATCCCACCACTCACTACCCTTTCTAATCTGCCCACCCCCCATGCTTCTCATGCCACAAGCATCTTTTGCTTGTTCTCACTTTTTTCCATTCTGTACTCAGTCTCTCCTGGTACTTCCTCACACAAGTCTCCTTCCCAAGCTCACTTAGTCTCATCACTCTCTTCACCCCAACATTCTCTCTTTTCTGAAAACCTCTACAAACCTTCACCTTTGCCTCCACAAGATAATGATCAGACATCCCTCCAGTTGCACCTCTCAGCACATTAACATCCAAAAGTCTCTCTTTTGCATGCCTATCAATGAACACTTAATCCAATAACGCTCTCTGGCCATCTGTCCTACTAACATATGTATGCTTATGTAAATGTCTCTTTTTAAACCAGGTATTCCCAATCACCAGTCCTTTTTCAGCACATATATCTAGAAGCTCTTCACTATTTCCATTTACAACAC
The DNA here is from genome assembly GCF_036320965.1 of Panulirus ornatus. NCBI lineage: Eukaryota > Metazoa > Arthropoda > Malacostraca > Decapoda > Palinuridae > Panulirus > Panulirus ornatus. Next base: position 43,361,284 of record NC_092224.1, read on the forward strand.
TGAACACCCCATGTACACCAATTATTTCCTCAGCTGCCACATTACTCATCTTTGTATTCAAATCACCCATCACTATAACCCGGTCTCGAGCATGAAAACCATTAACACACTCATTCAGCTGCTCCCAAAACACTTGCCTCTCATGATCTTTCTTCTCATGCCCAGGTGCATGTGCACCAATAATCACCCATCTCTCTCCATCAACTTTCAGTTTTACCCATATCAATCTAGAGTTTACTTTCTTACACTCTATCACATATTCCCACCACTCCTGTTTCAGGAGGAGTGCTACTCCTTCTCTTGCTCTTGTCCTCTCACTAACCCCTGACTTTACTCCCAAGACATTCCCAAACCACTCTTCCCCTTTACCCTTGAGCTTCGTTTCACTCAGAGCCAAAACATCCAGGTTCCTTTCCTCAAACATACTACCTATCTCTCCCTTTTTCTCATCTTGGTTACATCAATACACATTTAGACACCCCAATCTGAGCCTTCGAGGAGGATGAGCACTCCCCGCGTGACTCCTTCTGTTTCCCCTTTTAGAAAGTTAAAATACAAGGAGGGGAGGGTTTCTAGCCCCCCGCTCCCGATCTCTTTAGTCGCCTTCTACGATATGTGAGGAATGCATGGGAAGTATTCTCTCTCCCCTATCCCCAGGGATAATCTCTCTCTCTCTCTCTCTCTCTCTCTCTAACACAATGTAGTGCACATCTTCTCATTCTCTAGGCCTTTGCAAAATCTATACTTTCATTCTGTGATTCCTTTCAAACACCATTACTTCACTTTTACTTGCATTAACCTTCAATTGCCTGCACTTGCACACATCATAAGATGCACCTACAACATTTTTCACCTTCTCATCACTCACAGCAAACAACACCATGTCATCCTCAAACAGGCTTGTCACTCGCCACTATACTTCACCTCCACATTCCATTTGTGCACCACTTTTCCCTAGTTTTTTCTCTTTTTATTTTTTTTATTTATTTTGCTTTGTTGCTGTCTCCCGTGTTAGCAAGATAGCGCAAGGAAACAGACGAAAGAATGGCCTAACCCACCCACATACACGTGTATATACATACACGTCCACACACGCAAGTATACATACCTATACATCTCAATGTATATACACACACAGACATGTACATATATACACATGTACATAATTCATACTGTCTGCCTTTATTAATTCCCATCGCCACCCTGCCACACATTAAATAACAACCCCTTCCCCCTGCATGTGTGCGAGGTAGCGCTAGGAAAAGACAACAAAGGCCACATTCGTTCACACTCAGTCTCTAGCTGTCATGTATAATGCACTGAAACCACACTCCCTTTCCACATCCAGGCCCCACCGAACTTTCCATGGTTTACCCCAGACGCTTCACACGCCCTGGTTCAATCCATTGACAGCACGTCAACCCCGGTATACCACATCGTTCCAATTCACTCTATTCCTTGCACACCTTTCACCCTCCTGCATGTTCAGGCCCTGATCACTCAAAATCTTTTTCACTCCATCTTTCCACATCCAGTTTGGTCTCCCACTTCTCATTCCCTCCACCTCTGACACATATATCCTCTTGGTCAATCTTTCCTCACTCATTCTCTCCATGTGACCAAACCATTTCAAAACACCCTCTTCTGCTCTCTCAACCACACAGTTTTTATTACCACACATCTCTCTTACCCTATTATTACTTACTCGATCAAACCACCTCACACCACATATTGTCCTCAAACATCTCATTTCCAGCACATCCACCCTTCTCCGCACAACTGTATCTTTAGCCCACACCTTGCAACCATATAACATTGTTGGAACCCATATTCCTTCAAACATACCCATTTTTGCTTTCCGAGATAATGTTCTCAACTTCCACATATTCTTCAACGCCCCAGGAACTTTCACCCCCTCCCCTACCCTGTGATTCATTTCCGCTTCCATGGTTCCATCTGTTGCCAAATCAACTCTCAGGTATCTACAACACCACTTCCTCCAGTTTTTCTCCATTCAAACTTATCTCCCAATTGACTTGTCTGTCAACCCTACTGTACGTAATAACCTTGCTCTTATTCACATTTACTCTCAGGTTTCTTCTTTCACACACTTTACCAAACTCAGCCACCAGATTCTGCAGTTTCTCACATGTATCAGCCACTAGCGCTGTATCATCAGTGAACAACAGCTGACTCACTTCCCAAGCTCTCTCATCCACAGCAGACTGCATACTTGCCCCTCTTTCCAAATCTCTTGCGTTCACCTCCCTAACAACCCCATCCATAAACAAACGACCATGGAGACATCACACACCCCTGCTGCAAACCAACATTCACTGAGAACCAATCACTTTCCTCTCTTCCTACACGTACACATGCCTTACATCCTTGATCAAAACTTTTCACTGCTTCTAACAACTTTCCACAGAGCATCTCTATCAACTCTATCATATGCCTTCTCCAGATCCATAAATGCTACATACAAATCCATTTGTTTTTCTAAGTATTTCTCACATACATTCTTCAAAGCAAGCGCCTGATCCACACACCCTCCACCACTTCTGAAACCACACTGCTCTTCCCCAATCTGATGCTCTGTACATGCCTTCACCCTCTCAATTAATACCCTCCCATATGATTTACCAGGAATTCTGAACAAACTTAAACCTCTGTAATTTAAGCACTCAATTTTATCCCCTTTGCCTTTGTACAATGGCACTATGCAAGCATTCCTCCAATCCTCAGACACCTCACCATGAATCATACATACATTAGATAACCTTACCAACCTCACCATGAATCATACATACATTAGATAACCTTACCAACCAGTCAACAATACAGGCAACCCCTTTTTTAATAAATTCCACTGCATTACCATCCAAACCTGCTGCCTTGCTGGCTCTCATCTTCTGCAAAGCTCTTACAACTCTTTCTCCCTAACCCTCTCACTTTGCACACCACCTCGACCAAAACACCCTCTATCTGCCACTCTATCATCAAACACATTCAACAAACCTTTTATAACTCCATATTTTTTCACAGCATTAGAAAAGGAAGAATGGCCACATCTGCTCACATCCATTCTCGAGCATATTTTTTCACAGCATTAGAAAAGGAAGAATTGCCACATCTGCTCACATCCATTCTCGAGCTGTCACGTGTAATGCTCTGAAACAACAGCTCCCTGTCAACAACCAGGCCCCATGGATCTATCTATGGTTTACCCCAGACGTTTCACATGCCCTGGTTCAGTCCATTGACAGTATGTCATTGCCAGTATACCATATCATTCCAGTTTACTGAGGCAGTTGTACATCTTTCATCCTCTGGCATGGTCAGACCCCGATTGTTCAAAATCTTTTTTCATTCATCCTTCCATCTCCAGTTTGGTCTCCCTCTTTTCCTTGTTCCCTCCACTTGTAACACATATATCCTCTTTGCCAAGCTTTCCTTACTCATTTTCTCTATATATCCAAATAATTTCAGCACACCCTCTTCAGTCCTTTCAACCATAATCGTTTTATTACCACATCTTTCTCTCACCCTTTCATTCCTTACTCAGTCAAACTACCTCACACCACATACTGTCCTCAAACATATAATTTCCAACACATCCACTCTCCTCTATGCAGTCTTATCTGTAGGCCATGTCTCGCATTCATATGATATTGTTGGGACCACTGTATCTTCAAACGTATCCATTTTTGCCCTCGTAGATAATGTTCTCTCTTGCCACACATTTTTTAGTGCTCCTGGAACCTTCGCCCCCCTCACCCATCCTATGACTCATTTCTGCTCTCATGGTTCCATTTGCTGCCATGTCCACTCACAGATATCCAAAACACTTCACTTCCTCCAATTGTTCTCCATTCGAACTCACACCCCAACTAACCTATTCCTCAACCCTGCCCAACTTAATAACCTTGCTTTTATTTACTCTCAGCTTCCCCCTCTCCCACACTCTTACAGGTTTAGTCACCAGTTTCTGCAGTTTCTTACTCGAATCTGCTGTTGGTGCTGTGACATCAGCAAATAACAACTGACTCACGTCCCAAGCCCTTTCATCCCTAACATTTGCATACTTGCCCCTCTCTTCAAGACTCGCATTTACTTCCCTCACCACCCCATCCATAAATAGATGAACCATAGTGACTTCACACATCCCCGCTGCAGACCAACTGTCACTTGGAACCATTCACTCTCCTCTCTTCCTACTTGTACACATGACTTCTCACTGCTTCTAGCAGTTGTCCTCCCAACTTCAGATGCTTCACAGTGCATCCATATCAGCTCTATCCTATGTTTTCTCCATATCCATGAATACCACATCCATTTGATTCTCCACTCAGATATATATCATTTTTATTTATTTTTCTGTTATACTTTGTCGCTGTCTCCCGCATTAGTGAGGTAGCGCAAGGAAAGAAATGAAAGAATGGCCCAACCCACCCACATACACATGTATATACATACAAGTCTGCATACGCACATATACATACCTATACATTTCAACTTATACATTATTGATTTATTTATTTTTGCTTTGTCGCTGTCTCCCGCGTTAGCGAGGTAGCGCAAGGAAACAGACGAAAGAATGGCCCAACCCACCCACATACTCATGTATATACATACATGTCCACACATGCAAATATACATATATACACATGTACATAATTCATACTGTCTGCCTTTATTCATTCCTGTCACCACATCGCCACACATGAAGTGACAACCCCCTCCCCCTGCACGCTTGTGAGGTAGTGCTAGGAAAAGACAACAAAGGCCACATTCGTTCACACTCAGTCTCTAGCTGTCATGTATAATGCACCGAACCACAGCTCCCTTTCCACATCCAGGCTCAACAAAACTGTCCATGGTTTACCTCAAATGCTTCACATACCCTGTTTCAGTCCATTGACAGCATGTCCACCCTGGTATACCACATTGTTCCAATTCACTCTATTCCTTGCATGCCTTTCACCCTCCTGCATGTTCAGGCCCCGATCGCATAAAATCTTTTTCACCCCATCCTTCCACCTCCAATTTGGTCTCCCACTTCTCTTTCCCTCCACCTCTGACACATATATCCTCATTTTCAATCTTTCCTCACTCATTCTTTCCATGTGACCAAACCATTTCAATACACCCTCTTCTGCTCTCTCAACCACACCCTTTTTATTACCACACATCTCTCTTACCCTATTATTACTTACTCAATCAAACCACCTCACACCACATATTGTCCTCAAACATCTCATTTCCAACACATCCACCCTCCTCCGCACAACCCTATATATAGCCCATGCCTCGCAACCTTATAACATTGTTGGAACCACTGTTCCTTCAAACATACCCATTTTTGCTTTCCGAGATAATGTTCTCGCCTTCCACTCATTCTTCAACACTCCCAGAACTTTCACCCTCTCCCCCACTCTGTGATTCACTTCCGTTTCCATGGTTCCATCTGCTGCCAAATCCACTCCCAGAAATCTAAAACACCTCACTACCTCCAGTTTTTCTCCATTCAAACTTCTCTCTCAATTGACTTGTCCCTCAACCCTACTGTACCAAATAACCTTGCTCTTATTCACATTTGCTCTCAGCTTCCTTCTTTCATACACTTTATACCAAACTCAGTCACCAGCTTCTGCAATTTCTCACCCGAATCAGCCACCAACAGTGTATATATATATATATATATTTTTTTTTTTTTTTTTTTTTTATACTTTGTCGCTGTCTCCCGCGTTTGCGAGGTAGCGCAAGGAAACAGACGAAAGAAATGGCCCAACCCCCCCCCATACACATGTATATACATACGTCCACACACGCAAATATACATACCTACACAGCTTTCCATGGTTTACCCCAGACGCTTCACATGCCTTGATTCAATCCAATGACAGCACGTCAACCCCGGTATACCACATCGCTCCAATTCACTCTATTCCTTGCCCTCCTTTCACCCTCCTGCATGTTCAGACCCCGATCACACAAAATCTTTTTCACTCCATCTGTCCACCTCCAATTTGGTCTCCCTCTTCTCCTTGCTCCCTCCACCTCCGACACATATATCCTCTTGGTCAATCTTTCCTCACTCATCCTCTCCATGTGCCCAAACCACTTCAAAACACCCTCTTCTGCTCTCTCAACCACGCTCTTTTTATTTCCACACATCTCTCTTACCCTTACGTTACTCACTCGATTAAACCACCTCACACCACACATTGTCCTCAAACATCTCATTTCCAGCACATCCATCCTCCTGCGCACAACTCTATCCATAGCCCATGCCTCGCAACCACACAACATTGTTGGAACCACTATTCCTTCAAACATAGCCATTTTTGCTTTCCGAGATAATGTTCTCGACTTCCACACATTCTTCAAGGCCCCCAGAATTTTCGCCCCCTCCCCCACCCTATGATCCACTTCCGCTTCCATGGTTCCATCCGCTGCCAGATCCACTCCCAGATATCTAAAACACTTCACTTCCTCCAGTTTTTCTCCATTCAAACTCACCTCCCAATTGACTTGACCCTCAACCCTACTGTACCTAATAACCTTGCTCTTATTCACATTTACTCTTAACTTTCTTCTTCCACACACTTTACCAAACTCAGTCACCAGCTTCTGCAGTTTCTCACATGAATCAGCCACCAGCGCTGTATCATCAGCGAACAACAACTGACTCACTTCCCAAGCTCTCTCATCCCCAACAGACTTCATACTTGCCCCTCTTTCCAAAACTCTTGCATTTACCTCCCTAACAACCCCATCCATAAACAAATTAAACAACCATGGAGACATCACACACCCCTGCCGCAAACCTACATTCACTGAGAACCAATCACTTTCCTCTCTTCCTACACGTACACATGCCTTACATCCTCGATAAAAACTTTTCACTGCTTCTAACAACTTTCCTCCCACACCATATATTCTTAATACCTTCCACAGAGCATCTCTATCAACTCTATCATATGCCTTCTCCAGATCCATAAATGCTACATACAAATCCATTTGCTTTTCTAAGTATTTCTCACATACATTCTTCAAAGCAAACACCTGATCCACACATCCTCTACCACTTCTGAAACCACACTGCTCTTCCCCAATCTGATGCTCTGTACATGCCTTCACCCTCTCAATCAATACCCTCCCATATAATTTACCAGGAATACTCAACAAACTTATACCTCTGTAATTTGAGCACTCACTCTTATCCCCTTTGCCTTTGTACAATGGCACTATGCACGCATTCCGCCAATCCTCAGGCACCTCACCATGAGTCATACATACATTAAATAACCTTACCAACCAGTCAACAATACAGTCACCCCCTTTTTTAATAAATTCCACTGCAATACCATCCAAACCTGCTGCCTTGCCGGCTTTCATCTTCCGCAAAGCTTTCACTACCTCTTCTCTGTTTACCAAATCATTTTCCCTAACCCTCTCACTTTGCACACCACCTCGACCAAAACACCCTATATCTGCCACTCTATCATCAAACACATTCAGCAAACCTTCAAAATACTCACTCCATCTCCTTCTCACATCACCACTGCTTGTTATCACCTCCCCATTTGCGCCCTTCACTGAAGTTCCCATTTGCTCCCTTGTCTTACGCACTTTATTTACCTCCTTCCAGAACATCTTTTTATTCTCCCTAAAATTTAATGATACTCTCTCACCCCAACTCTCATTTGCCCTTTTTTTCACCTCTTGCACCTTTCTCTTGACCTCCTGTCTCTTTCTTTTATACATCTCCCCCTCAATTGCATTTTTTCCCTGCAAAAATCGTCCAAATGCCTCTCTCTTCTCTTTCACTAATACTCTTACTTCTTCATCCCACCACTCACTACCCTTTCTAATCAACCCACCTCCCACTCTTCTCATGCCACAAGCATCTTTTGCGCAATCCATCACTGAATCCCTAAATACATCCCATTCCTCCCCCACTCCCCTTGCTTCCATTGTTCTCACCTTTTTCCATTCTGTACTCAGTCTCTCCTGGTACTTCCTCACACAGGTCTCCTTCTCAAGCTCACTTACTCTCACCACCCTCTTCACCCCAACATTCACTCTTCTTTTCTGAAAACCCATACAAATCTTCACCTTAGCCTCCACAAGATAATGATCAGACATCCCTCCAGTTGCACCTCTCAGCACATTAACATCCAAAAGTCTCTCTTTCGCACGCCTGTCAATTAACACGTAATCCAATAACGCTCTCTGGCCATCTCTCCTACTTACATAAGTATACTTATGTATATCTCGCTTTTTAAACCAGGTATTCCCAATCATCAGTCCTTTTTCAGCACATAAATCTACAAGCTCTTCACCATTTCCATTACAACACTGAACACCCCATGTATACCAATTATTCCCTCAACTGCCACATTACTCACCTTTGCATTCAAATCACCCATCACTATATATATATATATATATATATATATATATATATATATATATATATATGTGCAAGGAAACAGACGAAAAAAATGGCCCAACCCCCCCCCCCCCATACACATGTATATACACACGTCCACACACGCAAATATACATACCTACACAGCTTTCCATTGTTTACCCCAGACGCTTCACATGCCTTGATTCAATCCATTGACAGCATGTCAGCCCCGGTATACCACATCGCTCCAATTCACTCTGTTCCTTGCCCTCCTTTCACCCTCCTGCATGTTCAGGCCCCGATCACACAAAATCTTTTTCACTCCATCTTTCCACCTCCAATTTGGTCTCCCTCTTCTCCTTGTTCCCTCCACCTCCGACACATATATCCTCTTGGTCAATCTTTCCTCACTCATCCTCTCCATGTGCCCAAACCACTTCAAAACACCCTCTTCTGCTCTCTCAACCACGCTCTTTTTATTTCCACACATCTCTCTTACCCTTACGTTACTCACTCGATCAAACCACCTCACACCACACATTGTCCTCAAACATCTCATTTCCATCACATCCATCCTCCTGCGCACAACTCTATCCATAGCCCACGCCTCGCAACCATACAACATTGTTGGAACCACTATTCCTTCAAACATACCCATTTTTGCTTTCCGAGATAATGTTCTCGACTTCCACACATTCTTCAAGGCCCCCAGAATTTTTGCCCCCTCCCCCACCCTATGATCCACTTCCGCTTCCATGGTTCCATCCGCTGCCAGATCCACTCCCAGATATCTAAAACACTTCACTTCCTCCAGTTTTTCTCCATTCAAACTCACCTCCCAATTGACTTGACCCTCAACCCTACTGTACCTAATAACCTTGCTCTTATTCACATTTACTCTTAACTTTCTTCTTCCACACACTTTACCAAACTCAGTCACCAGCTTCTGCAGTTTCACACATGAATCAGCCACCAGCGCTGTGTCATCAGCGAACAACAACTGACTCACTTCCAAAGCTCTCTCATCCCCAACAGACTTCATACTTGCCCCTCTTTCCAAAACTCTTGCATTTACCTCCCTAACAACCCCATCCATAAACAAATTAAACAACCATGGAGACATCACACACCCCTGCCGCAAACCTACATTCACTGAGAACCAATCACTTTCCTCTCTTCCTACACGTACACATGCCTTACATCCTCGATAAAAACTTTTCACTGCTTCTAACAACTTTCCTCCCACACCATATATTCTTAATACCTTCCACAGAGCATCTCTATCAACTCTATCATATGCCCTCTCCAGATCCATAAATGCTACATACAAATCCATTTGCTTTTCTAAGTATTTCTCACATACATTCTTCAAAGCAAACACCTGATCCACACATCCTCTACCACTTCTGAAACCACACTGCTCTTCCCCAATCTGATGCTCTGTACATGCCTTCACCCTCTCAATCAATATCCTTCCATATAATTTACCAGGAATACTCAACAAACTTATACCTCTGTAATTATAGCAGTCACTCTTATCCCCTTTGCCTTTGTACAGTGGCACTATGCACGCATTCCACTAATCCTCAGGCACCTCACCATGAGTCATACATACATTAAAATAACCTTACCAACCAGTCAACAATACAGTCACCCCCTTTTTTAATAAATACCACTGCAATACCATCCAAACCTGCTGCCTTGCTGGCTTTCATCTTCCGCAAAGCTTTTACTACCTCTTCTCTGTTTACCAAATCATTTTCCCTAACCCTCTCACTTTGCACACCACCTCGACCAAAACACCCTATATCTGCCACTCTATCATCAAACACATTCAACAAACCTTCAAAATACTCACTCCATCTCCTTCTCACATCACCACTACTTGTTATCACCTCCCCATTTGCACCCTTCACTGAAGTTCCCATTTGCTCCCTTGTCTTGCACACTTTATTTACCTCCTTCCAGAACATCTTTTTATTCTCCCTAAAATTTAATGATACTCTCTCACCCCAACTCTCATTTGCCCTCTTTTTCACCTCTTGCACCTTTCTCTTGACCTCCTGTCTCTTTCTTTTATATATCTCCCACTCAATTGCATTTTTTCCATGCAAAAATCATCCAAATGCCTCTCTCTTCTCTTTCACTAATAATCTTACTTCTTCATCCCACCACTCACTACCCTTTCTAATCAACCCACCTCCCACTCTTCTCATGCCACAAGCATCTTTTGCGCAATCCATCACTGATTCCCTAAATACATCCCATTCCTCCCCCACTCCCCTTACTTCCATTGTTCTCACCTTTTTCCATTCTGTACTCAGTCTCTCCTGGTACTTCCTCACACAAGTCTCCTTCCCAAGCTCACTTACTCTCACCACCCTCTTCACCCCAACATTCACTCTTCTTTTCTGAAAACCCATACAAATCTTCACCTTAGCCTCCACAAGATAATGATCAGACATCCCTCCTGTTGCACCTCTCAGCACATTAACATCCAAAAGTCTCTCTTTCGCGCGCCTGTCAGTTAACACAATCCAATAACGCTCTCTGGCCATCTCTCCTACTTACATACGTATACTTATGTATATCTCGCTTTTTAAACCAGGTATTCCCAATCACCAGTCCTTTTTCAGCACATAAATCTACAAGCTCTTCACCATTTCCATTTACAACACTGAACACCCCATGTATACCAGTTATTCCCTCAACTGCCACATTACTCACCTTTGCATTCAAATCACCCATCACTATAATCCGGTCTCGTGCATCAAAACCACTAACACACTCATTCAGCTGCTCCCAAAACACTTGCCTGTCATGATCTTTCTTCTCATGCCCAGGTGCATATGCACCAATAATCACCCATCTCTCTCCATCAACTTTCAGTTTTACCCATATTAATCTAGAATTTACTTTCTTACATTCTATCACATACTCCCGCAACTCCTGTTTCAGGAGTACTGCTACTCCTTCCCTTGCTCTTGTCCTCTCACTAACCCCTGACTTTACTCCCAAGACATTCCCAAACCACTCTTCCCCTTTACCCTTGAGCTTCGTTTCACTTAGAGCCAAAACATCCAGGTTTCTTTCCTCAAACATACTACCTGTCTCTCCTTTTCTCACATCTTGGTTGTTTAATTTGTTTATGGATGGGGTTGTTAGGGAGGTGAATGCAAGAGTTTTGGAAAGAGGGGCAAGTATGAAGTCTGTTGTGGATGAGAGAGTTTGGGAAGTGAGTCAGTTGTTGTTCGCTGATGATACAGCGCTGGTGGCTAATTCATGTGAGAAACTGCAGAAGCTGGTGACTGAGTTTGGTAAAGTGTGTGAAAGAAGAAAGTTAAGAGTAAATTTGAATAAGAGCAAGGTTATTAGGTACAGTAGGGTTGAGGGTCAAGTCAATTGGGAGGTAAGATTGAATGGAGAAAAACTGGAGGAAGTAAAGTGTTTTAGATATCTGGGAGTGGATCTGGCAGCGGATGGAACCATAGAAGCGGAAGTGGATCATAGGGTGGGGGAGGGGGCGAAAATCCTGGGAGCCTTGAAGAATGTGTGGAAGTCGAGAACATTATCTCGGAAAGCAAAAATGGGTATGTTTGAAGGAATAGTGGTTCCAACAATGTTGTATGGTTGCGAGGCGTGGGCTATGGATAGAGTTGTGCTCAGGAGGGTGGATGTGCTGGAAATGAGATGTTTGAGGACAATGTGTGGTGTGAGGTGGTTTGATCGAGTAAGTAATGTAAGGGTAAGAGAGATGTGTGGAAGTAAAAAGAGCATGGTTGAGAGAGCAGAAGAGGGTGTTTTGAAATGGTTTGGGCACATGGAGAGAATGAGTGAGGAAAGATTGACCAAGAGGATATATGTGTCGGAGGTGGAGGGAACGAGGAGAAGTGGGAGACCAAATTGGAGGTGGAAAGATGGAGTGAAAAAGATTTTGTGTGATCGGGGCCTGAACATGCAGGAGGGTGAAAGGAGGGCAAGGAATAGAGTGAATTAGATCGACGTGGTATACCGGGATTGACGTGCTGTCAGTGGATTTGAATCAGGGCATGTGAAGCGTCTGGAGTAAACCATGGAAAGTTGTTTGGGGCCTGGATGTGGAAAGGGAGCTGTGGTTTTGGGCATCATTGCATGACAGCTAGAGACTGAGTGTGAATGAATGGGGCCTTTGTTGTCTTTTCTTAGTGCTACCTTCGTACACATGAGGGGGGAGGGGGCTGGTATTCCATGTGTGGCGAGGTGGCGATGGGAATGAATAAAGGCAGACAGTGTGAATTGTGTGCATGGGTATATATGTATGTGTCTGTGTGTGCATATATATGTGTACATTGAGATGTATAGGTATGTATATTTGCGTGTGTGGACGTGTATGTATATACATTGTGTATGGGGTTGGATTGGGCCATTTCTTTCGTCTGTTTCCTTACGCTACCTCGCAAACGCGGGAGACAGCAACAAAGCAAAATAAATAAATACATATATATATATATATATATATATATATATATATATATATATATATATATATATATATATATGTATATATATATATATATATATATATATATATATATATATATATATATATATATATAGGAAGGGAAGGGAGCAGGGGCTGGAAATCCTCCCCTCTCGTTTTTTTTTTTTTTTTCCAAAAGAAGGAAGAGAGAAGGGGGCCAGGTGAGGATATTCCCTCAAAGGCTCAGTCATCTGTTCTTGACGCTACCTCGCTTTTCTGGGAAATGGCAAAGAGTATGAAAAAAAGAGATAACATATATATATATATATATATATATATATATATATATATATATATATATATATATATATATTTATATATATATATATATATATATATATATATATATATATATATATATATATATATATATATATATATATATATTTTTTTTTTTTTCCTGTCTCCCGCGTTTGCGAGGTAGCGCAAAGAAACAGACGAAAGATATGGCCCAACCCACCCCCATACACATGTATATACATACGTCCACACACACAAATATACATACCTACACAGCTTTCCATGGTTTACCCCAGACGCTTCACATGCCCTGATTCAATCCACTGACAGCACGTCAACCCCGGTATACCACATCGATCCAATTCACCCTATTCCTTGCCCTCCTTTCACCCTCCCGCATGTTCAGGCCCCGATTACACAAAATCTTTTTCACTCCATCTTTCCACCTCAAATTTGGTCTCCCACTTCTCCTCGTTCCCTCCACCTCCGACACATATATCTCTTGGTCAATCTTTCCTCACTCATTCTCTCCATGTGCCCAAACCATTTCAAAACACCCTCTTCTGCTCTCTCAACCACGCTCTTTTTATTTCCACACATCTCTCTTACCCTTACGGTACTTACTCGATCAAACCACCTCACACCACACATTGTCCTCAAACATCTCATTTCCAGCACATCCATCCTCCGGCGCACAACTCTATCCATAGCCCACGCCTCGCAACCATACAACATTGTTGGAACCACTATTCCTTCAAACATACCCATTTTTGCTTTCCGAGATAATGTTCTCGACTTCCACACATTCTTCAAGGCTCCCAGGATTTTCGCCCCCTCCCCCACCCTATGATCCACTTCCGCTTCCATGGTTCCATCAGCTGCCAGATCCACTCCCAGATATCTAAAACACTTCACTTCCTCCAGTTTCTCTCCATTCAAACTTCCCTCCCAATTGACTTGACCCTCAACCCTACTGTACCTAATTACCTTGCTCTTATTCACATTTACTCTTAACTTTCTTCTTTCACACACTTTACCAACCTCAGTCACAAGCTTCTGCAGTTTCTCACATAAAGCAGCCACCAGCGCTGTATCATCAGCGAACAACAACTGACTCACTTCCCAAGCTCTATCATCCCGAACAGACTTCATACTTGCCCCTCTTTCCAAAACTCTTGCATTCACCTTCCTAACAACCCCATCCATAAACAAATTAAACAACCATGGAGACATCACACACCCCTGCCGCAAACCTACATTCACTGAGAACCAATCACTTTCCTCTCTTCCTACACGTACACATGCCTTACATCCTCGATAAAAACTTTTCACTGCTTCTAACAACTTGCCTCCCACACCATATATTCTTAATACCTTCCACAGAGCATCTCTATCAACTCTATTATATGCCTTCTCCAGATCCATAAATACTACATAGAAATCCATTTGTTTATATATATATATATATATATATATATATATATATATATATATATATATATATATATATATATATATATACATACATACATATATATATTTTTGCTTTGTCGCTGTTCCCCCATTTACAAGGTAGCGCAAGGAAACAGACGAAAGAAATGGCCCAACCCACCCCATACACATGTATATACATACGTCCACACACGCAAATGTACATACCTACACAGCTTTCCATGGGAAGTGAGTCAGTTGTTGTTCGCTGATGATAGAGCGCTGGTGGCTGATTCATGTGAGAAACTGCAGAAGCTGGTGACTGAGTTTGGTAAAGTGTGTGAAAGAAGAAAGTTAAGAGTAAATGTGAATAAGAGCAAGGTAATTAGGTACAGTAGGGGTGAGGGTCAACTCAATTGGGAGGTAAGTTTGAATGGAGAAAAACTGGAGGAAGTAAAGTGTATTAGATATCTGGTAGTGGATCTGGCAGCGGATGGAACCATGGAAGCGGAAGTGGATCATAGGGTGGGGGAGGGGGCGAAAATCCTGGGAGCCTTGAAGAATGTTTGGAAGTCGAGAACATTATCTCGGAAAGCAAAAATGGGTATGTTTGAAGGAATAGTAGTTCCAACAATGTTGTATGGTTGCGAGGTGTGGGCTATGGATAGAGTTGTGTGCAGGAGGATGGATGTGCTGGAAATGAGATGTTTGAGGACAATGTGTGGTGTGACGTGGTTTGATCGAGTAAGTAACGTAAGGGTAAGAGAGATGTGTGGAAATAAAAAGAGCGTGGTTGAGAGAGCAGAAGAGGGTGTTTTGAAATGGTTTGGGCACGTAGAGAGAATGAGAGAGGAAAGATTGACCAAGAGGATATATGTGTCGGAGGTGGAGGGAACGAGTAGAAGTGGGAGACCAAATTGGAGGTGGAAAGATGGAGTAAAAAAGATTTTGTGTGATCGGGGCCTGAACATGCAGGAGGGTGAAAGGAGGGCAAGGAATAGAGTGAATTGGAGCGATGTGGTATACCGGGGTTGACGTGCTGTCAGTGGATTGAAGCAAGGCATGTGAAGCGTCTGGGGTAAACCATGGAAAGCTGTGTAGGTATGTATATTTGCGTGTGTGGACATATGTATATACATGTGTATGGGGGGGGTTGGGCCATTTCTTTCGTCTGTTTACTTGCGCTACCTCGCAGACGCGGGAGACAGCGACAAAGTATAATAAAAAAATAATAATATATATATATATATATATATATATATATATATATATATATATATATATATATATATGTGAAGAGTCTGGGGTAAACCATGGAAAGCTGTGTAGGTATGTATATTTGCGTGTGTGGACGTATGTATATACATGTGTATGGGGGTGGGTTGGGCCATTTCTTTCGTCTGTTTCCTTGCGCTACCTCGCAAACGCGGGAGACAGTGACAAAGGAAAAAAAATATATATATATATATATATATATATATATACATATGCAATTGAGTGTGAGATGTATAAAAGAAAGAGACACGAGGTCAAGAGAAAGGTGCAAGAGGTGAAAAAAAGGGCAAATGAGAGTTGGGGTGAGAGAGTATCATTAAATTTTAGGGAGAATAAAAAGATGTTCTGGAAGGAGGTAAATAAAGTGCGTAAGACAAGGGAGCAAATGGGAACTTCAGTGAAGGGCGCAAATGGGGAGGTGATAACAAGTAGTGGTGATGTGAGGAGATGGAGTGAGTATTTTGAAGGTTTGTTGAATGTGTTTGATGATAGAGTGGCAGATATAGGGTGTTTTGGTCGAGGTGGTGTGCAAAGTGAGAGGGTTAGGGAAAATGATTTGGTAAACAGAGAAGAGGTAGTAAAAGCTTTGCGGAAGATGAAAGCCGGCAAGGCAGCAGGTTTGGATGGTATTGCAGTGGAATTTATTAAAAAAGGGGGTGACTGTATTATTGACTGGTTGGTAAGGTCATTTAATGTATGTATGACTCATGGTGAGGTGCCTGGGGATTGGCGGAATGCGTGCATAGTGCCATTGTACAAAGGCAAAGGAGATAAGAGTGAGTGCTCGAATTACAGAGGTATAAGTTTGTTGAGTATTCCTGGTAAATTATATGGGAGGGTATTGATTTAGAGGGTGAAGGCATGTACAGAGCATCAGATTGGGGAAGAGCAGTGTGGTTTCAGAAGTGGTAGAGGATGTGTGGATCAGGTGTTTGCTTTGAAGAATGTATGTGAGAAATACTTAGAAAAGCAAATGGATTTGTATGTAGCATTTATGGATCTGGAGAAGGCATATGATAGAGTTGATAGAGATGCTCTGTGGAAGGTATTAAGAATATATGGTGTGGGAGGCAAGTTGTTAGAAGCAGTGAAAAGTTTTTATCGAGGATGCAAGGCATGTGTACGTTTAGGAAGAGAGGAAAGTGATTGGTTCTCAGTGAATGTAGGTTTGCGGCAGGGGTGTGTGATGTCTCCATGGTTGTTTAATTTGTTTATGGATGGGGTTGTTAGGGAGGTGAATGCAAGAGTTTTGGAAAGAGGGGCAAGTATGAAGTCTGTTGGGGATGAGAGAGCTTGGGAAGTGAGTCAGTTGTTGTTCGCTGATGATACAGCGCTGGTGGCTGATTCATGTGAGAAACTGCAGAAGCTGGTGACTGAGTTTGGTAAAGTGTGTGAAAGAAGAAAGTTAAGAGTAAATGTGAATAAGAGAAAGGTTATTAGGTACAGTAGGGTTGAGGGTCAAGTCAATTGGGAGGTGAGTTTGAATGGAGAAAAACTGGAGGAAGTGAAGTGTTTTAGATATCTGGGAGTGGATCTGGCAGCGGATGGAACCATGGAAGTGGAAGTGGATCATAGGGTGGGGGAGGGGGCGAAAATTCTGGGAGCCTTGAAGAATGTGTGGAAGTCGAGAACATTATCTCGTAAAGCAAAAATGGGTATGTTTGAAGGAATAGTGGTTCCAAAAATGTTGTATGGTTGCGAGGCGTGGGCTATGGATAGAGTTGTGCGCAGGAGGATGGATGTGCTGGAAATGAGATGTTTGAGGACAATGTGTGGTGTGAGGTGGTTTGATCGAGTGAGTAACGTAAGGGTAAGAGAGATGTGTGGAAATAAAAAGAGCGTGGTTGAGAGAGCAGAAGAGGGTGTTTTGAAATGGTTTGGGCACATGGAGAGAATGAGTGAGGAAAGATTGACCAAGAGGATATATGTGTCGGAGGTGGAGGGAACGAGGAGAAGAGGGAGACCAAATTGGAGGTGGAAAGATGGAGTGAAAAAGATTTTGTGTGATCGGGTCCTGAACATGCAGGAGGGTGAAAGGAGGGCAAGGAATAGAGTGAATTGGAGCGATGTGGTATACCGGGGTTGACATGCTGTCAGTGGATTGAATCAAGGCATGTGAAGCGTCTGGGGTAAACCATGGAAAGCTGTGTAGGTATGTATATTTGCGTGTGTGGACGTATGTATATACATGTGTATGGGGGTGGGTTGGGCCATTTCTTTCGTCTGCTTCCTTGCGCTACCTCGCAAACGCAGGAGACAGCGACAAAGCAAAAAAAAAAAAATATATATATATATATATATATATATGTATATATATATATATATATATATATATATATATATATATATATATATATATATATATATATATATATATATATATTTGTAGATTGGAGAAGAGCAGTGTGGTTTCAGAAGTGGTAGAGGATGTGTGGATCAGGTGTTTGCTTTGAAAAATGTATGTGAGAAATACTTAGAAAAGCAAATGGATTTGTACGTAGCATTTATGGATCTGGAGAAGGCATATGATAGAGTTGATAGAGATGCTCTGTGGAAGGTATTAATAATATATGGTGTGGGTGGCAAGTTGTTAGAAGCAGTGAAAAGTTTTTATCGAGGATGTAAGGCATGTGTACGTGTAGGAAGAGAGGAAAGTGATTGGTTCTCAGTGAATGTAGGTTTGCGGCAGGGGTGTGTGATGCCTCCATGGTTGTTTAATTTGTTTATGGATGGGGTTGTTTGGGAGGTGAATGCAAGAGTTTTGGAAAGAGGGGCAAGAATGAAGTCTGTTGTGGATGAGAGAGTTTGGGAAGTGAGTCAGTTGTTGTTCGCTGATGATAGAGCGCTGGTGGCTGATTCATGTGAGAAATATCAGAAGCTGGTGACTGAGTTTGGTAAAGTGTGTGAAAGAAGAAAGTTAAGAGTAAATGTGAATAAGAGCAAGGTTATTAGGTACAGTAGGGTTGAGGGTCATGTCAATTGGGAGGTAAGTTTGAATGGAGAAAAACTGGAGGAAGTAAAGTGTTTTAGATATCTGGGAGTGGATCTGGCAGCGGATGGAACCATGGAAGCGGAAGTGAATCATAGGGTGGGGGAGGGGGCGAAAATCCTGGGAGCCTTGAAGAATGTGTGGAAATCGAGAACATTATCTCGGAAAGCAAAAATGGGTATGTTTGAAGGAATAGTGGTTCCAATAATGTTGTATGGTTGCGAGGCGTGGGCTATGGATAGAGTTGTTCGCAGGAGGGTGGATGTGCTGGAAATGAGATGTTTGAGGACAATGTGTGGTGTGAGGTGGTTTGATCGAGTAAGTAAGGTAAGGGTAAGAGAGATGTGTGGAAATAAGAAGAGCGTGGTTGAGAGAGCAGAAGAGGGTGTTTTGAAATGGTTTGGGCACATGGAGAGAATGAGTGAGGAAAGATTGACCAAGAGGATATATGTGTCGGAGGTGGAGGGAATGAGGAGAAGAGGGAGACCAAATTGGAGGTGGAAAGATGGAGTGAAAAAGATTTTGAGTGATCGGGGCCTAAACATGCAGGAGGGTGAAAGGTGGGCAAGGAATAGAGTGAATTGGATCGATGTGGTATACTGGGGTTGACGTGCTGTGAGTGGATTGAATCAGGGCATGTGAAGCGTCTGGGGTAAACCATGGAAAGCTGTGTAGGTATGTATATTTGCGTGTGTGGACGTATGTATATAAGTGTGTATGGGGGTGGGTTGGGCCATTCCTTTCGTCTGTTTCCTTGCGCTGCCTTGCAAACGCGGGAGACAGCGACAAAGAAATAAATATGTATATCATATATATATGATAGAGTTGATAGAGATGCTCTGTGGAAGGTATTAAGAATATATGGTGTGGGAGGAAAGTTGTTAGAAGCAGTGAAAAGTTTTTATCGAGGATGTAAAGCATGTGTACGGGTAGGAAGAGAGGAAATTGATTGGTTCTCAGTGAATGTAGGTTTGCGGCAGGGGTGTGTGATGTCTCCATGGTTGTTTAATTTGTTTATGGATGGGGTTGTTAGGGAGGTGAATGCAAGAGTTTTGGAAAGAGGGGCAAGTATGAAGTCTGTTGGGGATGAGAGAGCTTGGGAAGTGAGTCAGTTGTTGTTCGCTGATGATACAGCGCTGGTGGCTGATTCATGTGAGAAACTGCAGAAGCTGGTGACTGAGTTTGGTAAAGTGTGTGGAAGAAGAAAGTTAAGAGTAAATGTGAATAAGAGCAAGGTTATTAGGTACAGTAGGGTTGAGGGTCAAGTCAATTGGGAGGTGAGTTTGAATGGAGAAAAACTGGAGGAAGTGAAGTGTTTTAGATATCTGGGAGTGGATCTGGCAGCGGATGGAACCATGGAAGCGGAAGTGGATCATAGGGTGGGGGAGGGGGCGAAAATTCTGGGGGCCTTGAAGAATGTGTGGAAGTCGAGAACATTATCTCGGAAAGCAAAAATGGGTATGTTTGAAGGAATAGTGGTTCGAACAATGTTGTATAGTTGCGAGGCGTGGGCTATGGATAGAGTTGTGCACAGGAGGATGGATGTGCTGGAAATGAGATGTTTGAGGACAATGTGTGGTGTGAGGTGGTTTGATCGAGTGAGTAACGTAAGGGTAAGAGAGATGTGTGGAAAGAAAAAGAGCGTGGTTGAGAGAGCAGAAGAGGGTGTTTTGAAGTGGTTTGGGCACATGGAGAGAATGGGTGAGGAAAGATTGACCAAGAGGATATATGTGTCGGAGGTGGAGGGAACGAGGAGAAGAGGGAGACCAAATTGGAGGTGGGAAGATGGAGTGAAAAAGATTTTGTGTGATCGGGGCCTGAACATGCAGGAGGGTGAAAGGAGGGCAAGGAATAGAGTGAATTGGAGCGATGTGGTATACTGGGGTTGACGTGCTGTCAGTGGATTGAATCAAGGCATGTGAAGCGTCTGGGGTAAACCATGGAAAGCTGTGTAGGTATGTATATTTGCGTGTGTGGACGTATGTATATACATGTGTATGGGGGGGGGTTGGGCCATTTCTTTTATCTGTTTCCTTGCGCTACCTCGCAAACGCGGGAGACAGCGACAAAGTATAATAAAATAATTATAAATATATATATATATATATATATATATATATATATATATATATATATATATATATATATATATATATATATATAAATATATATATATATATATATATTTTTTTTTTCATAATATTTGCCATTTCCCGCGTTAGCGAGGTAGCATTAAGAACAGAGAACTGGGCCTTAGAGGGAATATCCTCACCTGAGCCCCTTCTCTGTTCCTTCTTTTGGAGAATTAAAAAAAAAAACAAGAGAGGGGAGGATTTCCAGCCACCCGCTCCCTCCCCTTTTAGTCGCCTTCTACGACACGCAGGGAATACATGGGAAGTATTCTTTCTCCCCTATCCCTATATGTATATATGCCTCTCTCTTCTCTTTCACTAATAATCTTACTTCTCCATCCCACCACTCACTACCCTTTCTAATCAACCCACCTCCCACTCTTCTCATGCCACAAGCATCTTTTGCGCAATCCATCACTGATTCCCTAAATACATCCCATTCCTCCCCCACTCCCCTTACTTCCATTGTTCTCACCTATTTCCATTCTGTACTCAGTGTCTCCTGGTACCTCCGCACACAAGTCTCCTTCCCAAGCTCACTTACTCTCACCACCCTCTTCACCCCAACATTCACTCTTCTTTTCTGAATACCCATACAAATCTTCACCTTAGCCTCCACAAGATAATGATCAGACATCCCTCCAGTTGCACCTCTCAGCACATTAACATCCAAGAGTCTCTCTTTCGCGCGCCTGTCAATTAACACGTAATCCAATAACGCTCTCTGGCCATCTCTCCTACTTACATACGTATACTTATGTATATCTTTCTTTTTAAACCAGGTATTCCCAATCACCAGTCCTTTTTCAGCACATAAATCTACAAGCTCTTCACCATTTCCATTTACAACACTGAACACCCCATGTATACCAATTATTCCCTCAACTGCCACATTACTCACCTTTGCATTCAAATCACCCATCACTATAACCCGGTCTCGTGCATCAAAACCACTAACACACCCATTCAGCTGCTCCCAAAACACTTGCCTGTCATGATCTTTCTTCTCATGCCCAGGTGCATATGCACCAATAATCACCCATCTCTCTCCATCAACGTTCTGTTTTACCCATATTAATCTAGAATTTACTTTCTTACATTCTATCACATACTCCCACAACTCCTGTTTCAGGAGTACTGCTACTCCTTCCCTTGCTCTTGTCCTCTCACTAACCCCTGACTTTACTCCCAAGACATTCCCAAACCACTCTTCCCCTTTACCCTTGAGCTTCATTTCACTCAGAGCCAAAGCATCCAGGTTCCTTTCCTCAAACATACAACCTATCTCTCCTTTTTTCACATCTTGGTTACATCCACACACATTTAGACACCCCAGTCTGAGCCTTCGAGGAGGATGAGCACTCCCCGTGTGACTCCTTCTTCTGTTTCCCATTTTAGAAAGTTAAAAAATACAAGGAGGGGAGGATTGCTGGCCCCCCACTCCCGTCCCCTCTAGTTGCCTTCTACGACACGCGAGGAATGCGTGGGAAGTATTCTTTCACCCCTATCTCCAGGGATAATACATATATGTATATATATATATATATATATATATATATATATATATATATATATATATATATATATATATATTATCGCTGGGGATAGTGGATTAAGAATACTTCCCACGTATTCCCTGCGTGTCGTAGAAGGCAACTAAAAGGGGAGGGAGCGGGGGGCTGGAAATCCTCCCCTCTCTTTTTTTTTTTTTTTTTAATTTTCCAAAAGAAGGAACAGAGGGGGCCAGGTGAGGATATTCGAAAAAACGCCCAGTCCTCTGTTCTTAACGCTACCTTGCTATCGTGGGAAATGGCGAATAGTATGAAAAAATATATATATATACATATATATATATATATATATATATATATATATATATATATATATATATATATATATCTATATTTTATCCCTGGGGATAGGGGAGAAAGAATACTTCCCACGTATTCCCTGTGTGTCGTAGAAGGTGACTAAAAGGGAAGAGAGCGGAGGGCTGGAAATCCTCCCCTCATTTTTTTTTTTAATTTTCCAAAAGAAGGAACAGAGAAGGGGGCCAGGTGAGGATATTCCCTCAAAGGCCCAGTCCTCTGTTCTTAACGCTACCTCGCTAATGCGGGAAATGGTGAATAGTATGAAAGAAAGAAATATATATATATATATATATATATATATACGTACATATATACACACATACATATGGACATATACACACATACATATATATATACATATGAAAAATGTAAGAAATAATTTAGAAAACTGAAACTTCTAGCTTGAAATGAAATGAAAAATGAATGTCACGTAATGGTTCAACCTCTGGCTGTGGAAAAGGGAAATGTATAATTTATTTACACAAACGTCAATAGTGGTTTTCATCAATTTAACCACTGTATCATACTGCCTGGTCCACTTCTCTTATCATGAAACAGAAATATTGGCTTATGATGTTTCTCAATTGTCTTCATTACACAAAGTACAACCATATATTGGATACATGAGGGTAGGTAGTTGGTCATCCGCCATAATAAAGCCTTGACAGACCAAAAATTTATCTGGACCTCAACTTTTCCAGTACATTTCTGAAAAACACCTTTTTGCTTTCCATCTCTATCACTTTGAAAAAACTCCCTTTGTTCACATTTCAATGAAAGAATAAGCTTCAATGTCTAAGCTACATTTTTTTTCAGTTTCACTATTTTCTTGTCAGAGCATCATGTATGAAAACTATCACTCCAGTAACACAACTATAAACATTTACTTCCCCTTTAAAAATGTTCTGGGGAAGTCTGTCTCGATACACTGCGGGTCACTCTACCACCTGGTGAGGTTTGTGTAGCAGTGGTTCTTGATTCACAAACGTAGTAGCATCAAGCTACTATTCGCCATTTCCCGCATTAGCGAGGTGGCATTAAGAACAGAGGAGTGAGCCTCTGTGGAATATACTCACCTGGACCCCCTCTGTTCCTTCTTTTTTGAAAAAAAAAAAAAAAAGAGGAGAGGATTTCCAGCCACCCGCTCCCACCCCTTTTAGTCACCATCTACGACACGCAGGGAATACGTGGGAAGTATTCTTTCTCCCCTATCCCCAGGGATAAAATATATATATATATATATATATATATATATATATATATATATATATATATATATATATATATATTTTTTTTTTTTTTTTTTATACCTCGTCGCTGTCTCCCGCAGTTGCGAGGTAGCGCAAGGAAACAGATGAAAGAAATGGCCCAACCCCCCATACACGTGTACATACACACGTCCACACACGCAAATATACATACCTACACAGCTTTCCATGGTTTACCCCGGACGCTTCACATGCCTTGATTCAATCCACTGACAGCACGTCAACCCCTGTATACCACATCGCTCCAATTCACTCTATTCCTTGCCCTCCTTTCACCCTCCTGCATGTTCAGGCCCTGATCACACAAAATCCTTTTCACTCCATCTTTCCACCTCCAATTTGGTCTCCCTCTTCTCCTCGTTCCCTCCACCTCCGACACATATATCCTCTTGGTCAATCTTTCCTCACTCATTCTCTCCATGTGCCCAAACCATTTCAAAACACCCTCTTCTGCTCTCTCAACCACGCTCTTTTTATTTCCACACATCTCTCTTACCCTTACGTTACTTACTCGATCAAACCACCTCACACCACACATTGTCCTCAAACATCTCATTTCCAGCACCTCCATCCTCCTGCGCACAACTCTATCCATAGCCCACGCCTCGCAACCATACAACATTGTTGGAACCACTATTCCTTCAAACATACCCATTTTTGCTTTCCGAGATAATGTTCTCGACTTCCACACATTTTTCAAGGCTCCCAAAATTTTCGCCCCCTCCCCCACCCTATGATCCACTTCCGCTTCCATGGTTCCATCCGCTGACAGATCCACTCCCAGATATCTAAAACACTTCACTTCCTCCAGTTTTTCTCCATTCAAACTCACCTCCCAATTGACTTGACCCTCAACCCTACTGTACCTAATAACCTTGCTCTTATTCACATTTACTCTTAACTTTCTTCTTCCACACACTTTACCAAACTCCGTCACCAGCTTCTGCAGTTTCTCACATGAATCCGCCACCAGCGGATATATTTTTTTTTTTTTTTTTTTTGCTTTGTCGCTGTCTCCCGCGTTTGCAAGGTAGCACAAGGAAACAGACGAAAGAAATGGCCCAACCCACCCCCTTACACATGTATATACATACGTCCACACATTCAAATATACATACCTACACAGCTTTCCATGGTTTACCCCAGACGCTTCACATGCCGATTCAATCCACTGACAGCACGTCAACCCCGGTATACCACATCGATCCAATTCACTTTATTCCTTGCCCTCCTTTCACCCTCCGGCATGTTCAGGCCCCAATCACACAAAATCTTTTTCACTCCATCTTTCCACCTCAAATTTGGTCTCCCACTTCTCCTCGTTCCCTCCACCTCTGACACATATATCCTCTTGGTCAATCTTTCCTCACTCATTCTCTCCATGTGCCCAAACCATTTCAAAACACCCTCTTCTGCCCTCTCAACCACGCTCTTTTTATTTCCACACATCTCTCTTACCCTTACGTTACTTACTCGATCAAACCACCTCACACCACACATTGTCCTCAAACATCTCATTTCCAGCACATCCACCCTCCTGCACACAACTCTATCCATAGCCCACGCCTCGCAACCATACAACATTGTTGGAACCACTATTCCTTCAAACATACCCATTTTTGCTTTCCGAGATAATGTTCTCGACTTCCACACATTCTTCAAGGCTCCCAGAATTTTCGCCCCCTCCCCCACCCTATGATCCACTTCCGCATCCATGGTTCCATCCGCTGCCTGATCCACTCCCAGATATCTAAAACACTTTACTTCCTTCAGTTTTTCTCCATTCAAACTTACCTCCCAATTGACTTGACCCTCAACCCTGCTGTACCTAATAACCTTGCTCTTATTCACATTTACCCTTAACTTTCTTCTTTCACACACTTTACCAAACTCAGTCACCAGCTTCTGCAGTTTCTCACATGAATCAGCCACCAGCGCTGTATCATCAGCGAACAACAACTGACTCACTTCCCAAGCTCTCTCATCCCAACAGACTTCATACTTGCCCCTCTTTCCAAAACTCTTGCATTCACCTCCCTAACAACCCCATCCATAAACAAATTAAACAACCATGGAGACATCACACACCCCTGCCGCAAACCTACGTTCACTGAGAACCAATCACTTTCCTCTCTTCCTGCACGTACACATGCCTTACATCCTCAATAAAAACATTTCACTGCTTCTAACAACTTGCCTCCCACACCATATATTCTTAATGCCTTCCACAGAGCATCTCTATCATATGCCTTCTCCAGATCCATAAATGCTACATACAAATCCATTTGCTTTTCTAAGTATTTCTGACATACATTCTTCAAAGCAAACACCTGATCCACATATCCTCTACCACTTCTGAAACCACACTGCTCTTCCCCAATCTGATGCTCTGTACATGCATTCACCCTCTCAATCAATACCCTCCCATATAATTTACCAGGAATACTCAACAAACTTATACCTTTGTAATTTGAGCACTCACTCTTATCCCCTTTGCCTTTGTACAATGGCACTATGCACGCAATCCGCCAATCCTCAATCACCTCACCATGAGTCATACATACATTAAATAACCTTACCAACCGGTCAATAATACAGTCACCCCCTTTTTTAATAAATTCCACTGCAATACCATCCAAACCTGCTGCCTTGCCGGCTTTCATCTTCCGCAAAGCTTTTACTACCTCTTTTCTGTTTACCAAATCATTTTCCCTAACCCTCTCACTTTGCACACCACCTCGACCAAAACACCCTATATCTGCCACTCTATCATCAAACACATTCAACAAACCTTCAAAATACTCACTCCATCTCCTTCTCACATCACCACTACTTGTTATCACCTCCCCATTTGTGCCCTTCACTGAAGTTCCCATTTGCTCCCTTGTCTTACGCACTTTATTTACCTCCTTCCAGAACATCTTTTTATTCTCCCTAAAATTTAATGATACTCTCTCACCCCAACTCTCATTTGCCCTCTTTTTCACCTCTTGCACCTTTCTCTTGACCTCCTGTCTCTTTCTTTTATACATCTCCCACTCAATTGCATTTTTTCCCTGCAAAAATCGTCCAAATGCCTCTCTCTTCTCTTTCACTAATAATCTTACTTCTTCATCCCACCACTCACTACCATTTCTAATCAACCCACCTCCCATTCTTCTCATGCCACAAGCATCTTTTGCGCACTCCACTGATTCCCTAAATACATCCCATTCCTCCCCCACTCCCCTTACTTCCATTGTTCTCACCTTTTTCCATTCTGTACTCAGTCTCTCCTGGTACTTCCTCACACAAGTCTCCTTCCCAAGCTCACTTACTCTCACCACCCTCTTCACCCCAACATTCACTCTTCCTTTCTGAAAACCCATACAAATCTAGCCTCCGCAAGATAATGATCAGACATCCCTCCAGTTGCACCTCTCAGCACATTAACGTCCAAAAGTCTCTCTTTCGCGCGCCTGTCAGTTAACACGTAATCCAATAACGCTCTCCTACTTACATACGTATACTTATGTATATCTTTCTTTTTAAACCAGGTATTCCCAATCACCAGTCCTTTTTCAGCACATAAATCTACAAGCTCTTCACCATTTCCATTTACAACACTGAACACCCCATGTATACTAATTATTCCCTCAACTGCCACATTACTCACCTTTGCATTCAAATCACCCATCACTATAACCCAGTCTCGTGCATCAAAACCACTAACACACTCATTCAGCTGCTCCCAAAACACTTGCCTGTCATGATCTTTCTTCTCATGCCCAGGTGCATATGCACCAATAATCACCCATCTCTCTCCATCAACTTTCAGTTTTGCCCATGTTAATCGAGAATTTACTTTCTTACATTCTATCACATACTCCCACAACTCCTGTTTCAGGAGTACTGCTACTCCTTCCCTTGCTCTTGTCCTCTCACTAACCCCTGACTTTACTCCCAAGACATTCCCAAACCACTCTTCCCCTTTACCCTTGAGCTTCGTTTCACTCAGAGCCAAAACATCCAGGTTCCTTTCCTCAAACATACTACCTATCTCTCCTTTTTTCACATCTTGGTTACATCCACACACATTTAGACACCCCAATCTGAGCCTTCGAGGAGGATGAGCACTCCCTGCGTGACTCCTTCTCCTGTTTCCCATTTTAGAAAGTTAAAAAAAAAAATACAAGGAGGGGAGGATTTCTGGCCCCCCGCTCCCCTCCCCTCTAGTCGCCTTCTATGACACGCGAGGAATGCGTGGGAAGTATTTTTTCACCCCTATCCCTAGGGATAATATATATATATATTTACATACATATATACATACACATACATACGCACATATACACACACACACACACACATATACATAAAAATGTAAGAAATAATTTAGAAAACTGAAACTTGAAATGAAATGAAAAAATGAATGTCACATAATGGTTCAACTTCTGGCTATGGAAAAGGGAAATGTATAATTTATTTACACAAACGTCAATAGTAGTTCTCATCAATTTAACCACTGTATCAATAAGCTTCAATGTCTAAGCTACATTTTTTCCAATTTCACCATTTTCTTGTTAAAGCACCATGTATGAAAACTATCACTCCAGTAACACACACACACACACACACACACACACATATATATATATATATATATATATATATATATATATATATATATATATATATATTTTTATTTCAAACTATTCGCCATTTCCCGCGTTAGCAAGGTAGCGTTAAGAACAGAGGACTGGGCCCCTGAGGGAATATCCTCACCTGGCCCCCTTCTCTGTTCCTTCTTTTGGAAAATTAAAAAAAAATGAGAGGGGAGGATTTCCAGCCCCCCCGCTCCCTCCCCATTTAGTCGCCTTCTACAACACGCAGGGAATGCGTGGGAAGTATTCTGTCTCCCCTATCCCCAGGGATAATATATATATATATATATATATATATATATATATATATATATATATATATATTCCCTGGGGATAGGGGAGAAAGAATACTTCCCACGTATTCCCTGCGTGTCGTAGAAGGCGACTAAAAGGGAAGGGAGCGGGGGGCTGGAAATCCTCCCCTCTCGTTTTTTTTTTTTTTTTTTTTTTTTTTTTTTTTTTCCAAAAGAAGGAACAGAGAAGAGGGCCAGGTGAAGATATTCCCTCAAAGGCCCAGTCCTCTGTTCTTAACGCTACCTCGCTATCGCGGGAAATAGCGAATAGTATGAAAAAAAAAAAAAAAAAAAAAAAAATATATATATATATATATATATATATATATATATATATATATATATATTTGTTTATGGATGGGGTTGTTAGGGAGGTGAATGCAAGAGTTTTGGAAAGAGGGGCAAGTATGAAGTCTGTTGGGGATGAGAGAGCTTGGGAAGTGAGTCAGTTGTTGTTCGCTGATGATACAGCGCTGGTGGCTGATTCATGTGAGAAACTGCAGAAGCTGGTGACTGAGATTGGTAAAGTGTGTGAAAGAAGGAAGTTAAGAGTAAATGTGAATAATAGCAAGGTTATTAGGTACAGTAGGGTTGAGGGTCAAGTCAATTGGGAGGTAAGTTTGAATGGAGAAAAACTGGAGGAAGTAAAGTGTTTTAGATATCTGGGAGTGGATCTGGCAGCGGATGGAACCATGGAAGCAGAAGTGGATCATAGGGTGGGGATGGGGGCGAAAATCCTGGGAGCCTTGAAGAATGTGTGGAAGTCGAGAACATTATCTCGGAAAGCAAAAATGGGTATGTTTGAAGGAATAGTGGTTCCAACAATGTTGTATGGTTGCGAGGCGTGGGCTATGGATAGAGTTGTGCGCAGGAGGATGGATTTGCTGGAAATGAGATGTTTGAGGACAATGTGTGGTGTGAGGTGGTTTGATCGAGTAAGTAACGTAAGGGTAAGAGAGATGTGTGGAAATAAAAAGAGCGTGGTTGAGAGAGCAGAAGAGGGTGTTTCGAAATGGTTTGGGCACATGGAGAGAATGAGTGAGGAAAGATTGACCAAGAGGATATATGTGTCGGAGGTGGAGGGAACGAGGAGAAGTGGGAGACCAAATTTGAGGTGGAAAGATGGAGTGAAAAAGATTTTGTGTGATCGGGGCCTGAACATGCAGGAGGGTGAAAGGAGGGCAAGGAATAGAGTGAATTGGATCGATGTGGTATACCGGGGTTGACGTACTGTCGGTGGATTGAATCAGGGCATGTGAAGCGTATGGGGTAAACCATGAAAAGCTGTGAAGGTATGTATATTTGCGTGTGTGGAGGTGTATGTATATACATGTGTATGGGGGTGGGTTGGGCATTTCTTTCATCTGTTTCCTTGCGCTACCTCGCAAACGCGGGAGACAGCGACAAAGCAATATATATATATATATATATATATATATATATATATATATATATATATATATATATATATTGTGTGTGTGTGTTGTCAATGAATTGAACCAGGGCATGTGAAGCATCTGGGGTAAACCATGGAAAGTTTCGGGAGACCTGGATGTGGAAAGGGAGATGTGGTTTTGGTGCATTACACACGACAGCTTGAGACAGTGTGAACGAAAGTGGCCTTTGTTGTATACTCCTAGCGCTGCCTTGTGTGCATGGGGGGAGGGGGGTGCCATTTCATGTGTGGCGGGAATGGATGAAGGCAGCATGTATGAATATGTACATGTGTATATATGTAAATGTCTATGTATGTATACATTGAAATGTATAGGTATGTATATGTGCGTGTGTGGGCATTTATGTATATACATGTGTATGTGGGTGGGTTGGGCCATTCTTTCGTCTGTTTCCTTGCACTACCTCGCTAACGCGGGAGACAGCGACAAAGCAAAAGCAAAATATTAATATATATATGTTGAAATGTCAGTGACGTTACACAGCCCTGTTTCACACCTACATGTATATTGAAACTTTCGCTGAACTCTCCATCCACTCTTACACATGCATTTGCTACTCAATATAAAACTTTCAAATCATCGAACAGTTGTCCCCTACCCTATAAATTCTTGACACATCCCATAGAGCATTCTACTTGACTGTCATATGCTTTCTTCAGATCTGTAAAAGCTACATATAGGAGACTGACCATATTGAGGTTCTTGTTGGGGCCAAGGATGTGGGAGATTTGAAATTATGGTGTAAGGAAGTATGGAGAGATTAAAGTCTTGGCGAATGCAAGGAATATGCGAGAAGGGTGACCAAAAATTTAGATGGAAATGTAGTAAATGTATGGATGCAGTCATGTGAACGAAGTGTTCAAAATGTTTAAGAGAGAGGCTTAAAGATTGTAGAACTCTTAAGTTGGATACAAGGGCATGAAATATGAAAATAAAAAGGAAAATGTATGGTGACGGATGAGATTAGAAATGCTGAAGAAGAGAAGAATATGGTAAGATGCTCTAAAGGAATGTACCAGTGGAAGTTCAGCAAAAGAGAAAGGGAGAATTTAAGATTTGAAGGTAGAATATTATGAACCAGTGCGTTCGTTATCACGAACCTGTGTGTTTGTTGTGTTTATTGATAGAGATTGGTATGCTTAGGTACGCCACGTGGTGATGTGGGAGGTCCCAAGAGATTCCTCGACCAATCCCATGTGTACCTCTGATCTCACCCACCTCAAGTCAGGTGGGTGTCGCAACCAGCTGCTAATTACTTCTCAGGTCCCATGGTCAAGTGATCCGGGGTCAGCCATGAGGTCAAGTCTGGGAAAGTTCGCCCACCCATCCTGGTTGTGTCAGAGATCCAGGGTTGGTCTCTTAGACAGTATGAGGGCTGGCCTCCTCCAGCCAATCTTATCAGGATGAGGGCGTGACAATCAGTCTTTTGACCAATCAAGGGCAATTGTGGTCATTCCAACCTATCGTAGCCATAGGTGGCTGGTCAAGGCATGGCTAGCTGTTCCCACCTGGCTGTTCCTTTAGATAAAAGGCTTGGACGGCAGTCTAGCAGCTGATTCCTTTAGCAGACGCGTTCCCAGAAAGGGAATGTAGGCTTTCCTTGTCTTGAACCCCATAGCCACCACTGCCCTAGATTATAAGATGTTATACTGTCATGTCAGGTCTGATTGTAATAATGTATCATAACTTGTCATAGAGTTGTCCAACAAATAAGTGTCTTGTATCATGCTTTTATAATCAACTTGTCATAAAGGAAAGAGATCTGTTCTGAAATCTTAACTGGAATGTAGAATGTTGAATATTGAATCTTAAGTGTTAACGAAAGTGTTTGCACCCGATTAATGTGCTTTGTTATCTTGTATTCTTATTTCTTGTATTATATGTAGATTTAAACCTGGTGTTTGCTTTCATCCCGTAATGTTATGATAGCGTTATCCAGTGTGCGTAACAAGAATAATTGACGTTCTTGCCAGGATAGGATTCGTATATTAAGAACCTGATAGAGGAAAGCAAAGAAAGATTAGATGAAGATTTTGGAAGAAAATTTAGGGAAAATAAGAAATGTACTCAGAAGAGGAGGAAAAGGAAAGAGGTGGATGGAAGAGTGGATATGTTATGTTAATGTAAAAAGTAAGGAAGGGAAGTTACTGAATCAAAAGGAGGATGTGAAGAAGAGATGGAAAGAGTATTTTGAACTGGTAGATTTGGGAGGTTGTGAGGCAGTTGTTGTTACATGCATGGGTGTGAAAGATGGAAGGAAAAGATACAAGTGCAAGAATGGAGGTAAAAAGGGTAATGATGAGGTTGAAGTTAGAAAAGCCATCTGGAGTGGATAGGATTACGGCTGAAATGGTGAAGTCTGGAGGAAAAAGTGTGATAGAGTGGATGCAAATATGTAATTTAGCATGGAAACAGATGGTTGTGTTTCAGAATTGGGTGAATGCTATTACTGTTCCTTTTGTTCAAAGAAAAAGATGCCAAGGTTGTGTGTGGCAACTGTAGGGGAATAAGTCTGTTAAGTGTAATTGGAAAAGTCTATGCATGAGTGTTGATTGACTGAGTGATGGAAGTGACTGAATGCTGAAAATGACTGAAAGAATATTGAGCAAAAGGTTTGCCTTCTATTGAGAAGCAAATGCATGTGCAAGAGTGGATGGAGAGTTAGGTGAAAGTTTTGGTATACTTGTGGATGGAGTGATAGGAGAGATGAAAGCAAAACTAGGAAAAAGGGGTGCAGAATGGAGTGTGGTTGGTGACTAGCCTGTTTGCAGATGATATGGTGTTGTTTGTTAAGAGTGAAGAGGAGTTGCAGAAGGTTGTAAGTTTGTTTTATAATGTGTGAAGGCATATGCAAGTGAAGGTAAATGTGAGTAAAAGTAAAGTAATGATGTTTGAAAGGAAACATAAGTGAAAGTAAAGATTTTGGAAAATCCTATATACTGAAAGGAGAAAGTGTACTAAATGTATCAAAGACTGGAAGAGTTGAGAGAATTTAAGTACTTTGGAGCTATCTTGGGTAAGTTTGGTGATATGAAAGGAGAAATAAGGGAGAGGGTAGTACAGGGTAGAAGAATCATTGGGGCCCTTAGTAGAATAATGAAGGTGAGAGGTGTATGTAAGGAAATGAAGAAAGGATTAAGGGACAGCATTATCCAAACGACTCTGACCTATGCAGCTGAAACTTAAAGAAACTTAAATATGAAATGAGTCACAGAGGTATAGATTCCAGGGTGTGGAAATGAGCTGTGAGTGGAGTGTGGTATGGCTAGATGGAATGAAGTAAGAAACAAGTGGGTGTATGTGAGATGTAGTATGGCAGGGAATGAATAGTGGAATAGAAGAGTGGGTGGAACATAATACTTTGAAATGGATTGGGCATATGGAAAGAATGCAAGATGGGGAGTTTATGAGGTGAGTGTATGGCAGTACAATTAAAGGGTTGGTGTGAGAGGTAGACCTCCTCTGACATGGGGAAATAATGTAGAAGAGAACTGGAGGGAGAGAAATGATGGAAGAATGTGTGGAGTGGTGTATGTGACAAAGGTATGTAAGGACAGGAATAATGGAGACTTTTGCCATGGCCACCCACTTGATGGGATTTCCCCAAGGGAATTGCTGTCAGAGATATAAATGGTTAGATGGTCAATTTTGACTGCACACTGGTTGGAAAATTAGGTTCTTGCACCATTGAATTTGATTAGGTTGCTGATTCCTTAGCTTAATAATGTGTGCTGGTCTTAAGTAAGAGAGGAGGTAAGTTCATTGGAAGAGAAAGAATGAGTAAGAGTGAGCAGGTAAGGGAATGTGAGTTCAAATATTTGAAATGGAACCCTTGATGTTAGAACAAATAGGGTTAAATGTTTCAAGAGAGATTATTAGAGGTGAGAAGATAGAGAGTAGGTGATAGGATAGGATCATGAGGGACATTGATGTTGATGGGATAAGAGGGAGATATGTTCATTGCTGACTACCACAGTGGATCATCTATAGAGGAAGCTGTGTATTAGAGAGAAGAAAGCCCAAAAGAATGAATTTTAGAAAGCAGACACTTGCACCACACCCAGTCAAATGCTTTGGAGACATTTGAGTCAAAAAGATTCACCAAATTCCTTAAGAGAAGAGAACCAAAAGTGAGTCACATGGGAGAGATCACAAGCAGACCATGCAGTGTGAAAGCTGTATTAAAGATTGAAAGGAGATGAGTTTCTAAGTTTGTGAGGAAATGATAGTTAAGAACAGTGTCATGAACTTTGTTGACAGCATAAGCAAGAGTGAAGGCATGGTAGCTTTTTATTATTATACTTAATCACTGTTTCCCATGTCAGCAAGGTAGTGCCAGGAAACAGAAGAAGAATGGCTCATTCACTCATACACACACACACACATTTTATATATATATATATATATATATATATATATATATATATATATATATATATATATATTATTTTTTTTTATTATACTTTGTCGCTGTCTCCCGCGTTTGCGAGGTAGCGCAAGGAAACAGACGAAAGAAATGGCCCAACCCCCCCCCATACACATGTATATACATACGTCCACACACGCAAATATACATACCTACACAGCTTTCCATGGCTTACCCCAGACGCTTCACATGCCTTGATTCAATCCACTGACAGCACGTCAACCCCGGTATACCACATCGCTCCAATTCACTCTATTCCTTGCCCTCCTTTCACCCTCCTGCATGTTCAGGCCCCGATCACACAAAATCTTTTTCACTCCATCTTTCCACCTCCAATTTGGTCTCCCTCTTCTCCTTGTTCCCTCCATCCTCCGACACATATATCCTCTTGGTCAATCTTTCCTCACTCATCCTCTCCATGTGCCCAAACCACTTCAAAACACCCTCTTCTGCTCTCTCAACCACGCTCTTTTTATTTCCACACATCTCTCTTACCCTTACGTTACTCACTCGATCAAACCACCTCACACCACACATTGTCCTCAAACATCTCATTTCCAGCACATCCATCCTCCTGCGCACAACTCTATCCATAGCCCACGCCTCGCAACCATACAACATTGTTAGAACCACTATTCCTTCAAACATACCCATTTTTGCTCTCCGAGATAATGTTCTCTACTTCCACACATTCTTCAAGGCCCCCAGAATTTTTGCCCCCTCCCCCACCCTATGATCCACTTCCGCTTCCATGGTTCCATCTGCTGCCAGATCCACTCCCAGATATCTAAAACACTTCACTTCCTCCAGTTTTTCTCCATTCAAACTCACCTCCCAATTGACTTGACCCTCAACCCTACTGTACCTAATAACCTTGCTCTTATTCACATTTACTCTTAACTTTCTTCTTCCACACACTTTACCAAACTCAGTCACCAGCTTCTACAGTTTCTCACATGAATCAGCCACCAGCGCTGTATCATCAGCGAACAACAACTGACTCACTTCCCAAGCTCTCTCATCCCCAACAGACTTCATACTTGCCCCTCTTTCCAAAACTCTTGCATTCACCTCCCTAACAACCCCATCCATAAACAAATTAAACAACCATGGAGACATCACACACCCCTGCCGCAAACCTACATTCACTGAGAACCAATCACTTTCCTCTCTTCCTACACGTACACATGCCTTACATCCTCGATAAAAACTTTTCACTGCTTCTAACAACTTGCCTCCCACACCATATATTCTTAATACCTTCCACAGAGCATCTCTATCAACTCTATCATATGCCTTCTCCAGATCCATAAATGCTACATACAAATCCATTTGCTTTTCTAAGTATTTCTCACATACATTCTTCAAAGCAAACACCTGATCCACACATCCTCTACCACTTCTGAAACCACACTGCTCTTCCCCAATCTGATGCTCTGTACATGCCTTCACCCTCTCAATCAATACCCTCCCATATAATTTACCAGGAATACTCAACAAACTTATACCTCTGTAATTATAGCAGTCACTCTTATCCCCTTTGCCTTTGTACAATGGCACTCTGCACGCATTCCGCCAATCCTCAGGCACCTCACCATGAGTCATACATACATTAAATAACCTTACCAACCAGTCAACAATACAGTCACCCCCTTTTTTAATAAATATATATATATATATATATATATATATGTTCTGGAAGGAGGTAAATAAAGTGCGTAAGACAAGGGAGCAAATGGGAACTTCAGTGAAGGGCGCAAATGGGGAGGTGATAACAAGTAGTGGTGATGTGAGAAGGAGATGGAGTGAGTATTTTGAAGGTTTGTTGAATGTGTTTGATGATAGAGTGGCAGATATAGGGTGTTTTGGTCGAGGTGGTGTGCAAAGTGAGAGGGTTAGGGAAAATGATTTGGTAAACAGAGAAGAGGTAGTAAAAGCTTTGTGGAAGATGAAAGCCGGCAAGGCAGCAGGTTTGGATGGTATTGCAGTGGAATTTATTAAAAAAGGGGGTGACTGTATTATTGACTGGTTGGTAAGGTTATTTAATGTATGTATGACTCATGGTGAGGTGCCTGAGGATTGGCGGAATGCGTGCAGAGTGCCATTGTACAAAGGCAAAGGGGATAAGAGTGACTGCTATAATTACAGAGGTATAAGTTTGTTGAGTATTCCTGGTAAATTATATGGGAGGGTATTGATTGAGAGGGTGAAGGCATGTACAGAGCATCAGATTGGGGAAGAGCAGTGTGGTTTCAGAAGTGGTAGAGGATGTGTGGATCAGGTGTTTGCTTTGAAGAATGTATGTGAGAAATACTTAGAAAAGCAAATGGATTTGTATGTAGCATTTATGGATCTGGAGAAGGCATATGATAGAGTTGATAGAGATGCTCTGTGGAAGGTATTAAGAATATATGGTTTGGGAGGCAAGTTGTTAGAAGCAGTGAAAAGTTTTTATCGAGGATGTAAGGCTGTGTACGTGTAGGAAGGGAGGAAAGCGATTGGTTCTCAGTGAATGTAGGTTTGCGGCAGGGGTGTGTGATGTCTCCATGGTTGTTTAATTTGTTTATGGATGGGGTTGTTAGGGAGGTGAATGCAAGAGTTTTGGAAAGAGGGTCAAGTATGAAGTCTGTTGGGGATGAGAGAGCTTTGGAAGTGAGTCAGTTGTTGTTCGCTGATGATACAGCGCTGGTGGCTAATTCATGTGAGAAACTGCAGAAGCTGGTGACTGAGTTTGGTAAAGTGTGTGAAAGAAGAAAGTTAAGAGTAAATGTGAATAAGAGCAAGGTAATTAGGTACAGTAGGGTTGAGGGTCAAGTCAATTGGGAGGTAAGTTTGAATGGAGAAAAACTGGAGGAAGAAAAGTGTTTTAGATATCTGGGAGTGGATCTGGCAGCGGATGGAACCATGGAAGCGGAAGTGGGTCATAGGGTTGGGGAGGGGGCGAAAATCCTGGGAGCCTTGAAGAATGTGTGGAAGTCGAGAACATTATCTCGGAAAGCAAAAATGGGTATGTTTGAAGGAATAGTGGTTCCAACAATGTTGTATGGTTGCGAGGCGTGGGCTATGGATAGAGTTGTGCGCAGGAGGATGGATGTGCTGGAAATGAGATGTTTAAGAACAGTGTGTGGTGTGAGGTGGTTTGATCGAGTAAGTAACGTAAGGGTAAGAGAGATGTGTGGAAATAAAAAGAGCGTGGTTGAGAGAGCAGAAGAGGGTGTTTTGAAATGGTTTGGGCACATGGAGAGAATGAGTGAGGAAAGATTGACCAAGAGGATATATGTGTTGGAGGTGGAGGGAACGAGGAGAAGTGGGAGACCAAATTGGAGGTGGAAAGATGGAGTGAAAAAGATTTTGTGTGGTCGGGGCCTGAACATGCAGGAGGGTGAAAGGAGGGCAAGGAATAGAGTGAATTGGATCGATGTGGTATACCGGGGTTGACGTGCTGTCAGTGGATTGAATCAGGGCATGTGAAGCGTCTGGGGTAAACCATGGAAAGCTGTGTAGGTATGTATATTGTGTGTGTGGATGTATGTATATACATGTGTATGGGGGTGGGTTGGGCCATTTCTTTCGTCTGTTTCCTTACGCTACCTCGCAAATGCGGGAGGCAGCGACAAAGAAAAAAAAATATATATATATATATTTTGAAGGTTTGTTGAACGTGTTTGATGATAGAGTGGCAGATATAGGGTGTTTTGGTCGAGGTGGTGTGCAAAGTGAGAGGGTTAGGGAAAATGATTTGGTAAACAGAGAAGAGGTAGTAAAAGCTTTGCGGAAGATGAAAGCCGGGAACGCAGCAGGTTTGGATGGTATTGCAGTGGAATTTATTAAAAAAGGGGGTGACTTGTTGGTAAGGTTATTTAATGTATGTATGACTCATGGTGAGGTGCCTGAGGATTGGCAGAATGCGTGCATAGTGCCATTGTACAAAGGCAAAGGGGATAAGAGTGAGTGCTCAAATTACAGAGGTATAAGTTTGTTGAGTATTCCTGGTAAATTATATGGGAGGGCATTGATTGAGAGGGTGAAGGCATGTACAGAGCATCAGATTGGGGAAGAGCAGTGTGGTTTCAGAAGTGGTAGAGGATGTGTGGATCAGGTGTTTGCTTTGAAGAATGTATGTGAGAAATACTTAGAAAAGCAAATGGATTTGTATGTAGCATTTATGGATCTGGAGAAGGCATATGATAGAGTGGAAGGTATTAAGAATATATGGTGTGGGAGGCAAGTTGTTAGAAGCAGTGAAAAGTTTTTATTGAGGATGTAAGGCATGTGTACGTGTAGGAAGAGAGGAAAGTGATTGGTTCTCAGTGAATGTAGGTTTGCGGCAGGGGTGTGTGATGTCTCCATGGTTGTTTAATTTGTTTATGGATGGGGTTGTTAGGGAGGTAAATGCAAGAGTTTTGGAAAGAGGGGCAAGTATGAAGTCTGTTGGGGATGAGAGAGCTTGGGAAGTGAGTCAGTTGTTGTTCGCTGATGATACAGCACTGGTGGCTGATTCATGTGAGAAACTGCAGAAGCTGGTGACTGAGTTTGGTAAAGTGTGTGAAAGAAGAAAGTTAAGAGTAAATGTGAATAAGAGCAAGGTTATTAGGTACAGTAGGGTTGAGGGTCAAGTCAATTGGGAGGTGAGTTTGAATGGAGAAAAACTGGAGGAAGTGAAGTGTTTTAGATATCTGGGAGTGGATCTAGCAGCGGATGGAAATATGGAAGCGGAAGTGGATCATAGGGTGGGGGAGGGGGCGAAAATTCTGGGAGCCTTGAAGAATGTGTGGAAGTCGAGAACATTATCTCGGAAAGCAAAAATGGGTATGTTTGAAGGAATAGTGGTTCCAACAATGTTGTATGGTTGCGAGCGTGGACTATGGATAGAGTTGTGCGCAGGAGGATGGATGTGCTGGAAATGAGATGTTTGAGGACAATGTGTGGTGTGAGGTGGTTTGATCGAGTAAGTAAGGTAAGGGTAAGAGAGATGTGTGGA
This sequence comes from Panulirus ornatus, assembly GCF_036320965.1. Taxonomy (NCBI): domain Eukaryota; kingdom Metazoa; phylum Arthropoda; class Malacostraca; order Decapoda; family Palinuridae; genus Panulirus; species Panulirus ornatus. The sequence continues at coordinate 43,401,228 of NC_092224.1, forward strand.
AATAAAAAGAGCGTGGTTGAGAGAGCAGAAGAGGGTGTTTTGAAATGGTTTGGTCACATGGAGAGAATGAGTGAGGAAAGATTGACCAAGAGGATATATGTGTCGGAGGTGGAGGGAATGAGGAGAAGAGGGAGACCAAATTGGAGGTGGAAAGATGGAGTGAAAAAGATTTTGTGTGATCGGGGCCTGAACATGCAGGAGGGTGAAAGGAGGGCAAGGAATAGAGTGAATTGGAGCGATGTGGTATACTGGGGTTGACGTGCTGTCAGTGGATTGAATCAAGGCATGTGAAGCGTCTGGGGTAAACCATGGAAAGCTGTGTAGGTATGTATATTTGCGTGTGTGGACGTATGTATATACATGTGTATGGGGGTGGGTTGGGCCATTTCTTTCGTCTATTTCCTTGCGCTACCTCGCAAACGCGGGAGACAGCGACAAAGCAAAAAATATATATATATATATATAATTTATTTATTTTGCTTTGTCACTGTCTCCCACGTTAGCGAGGTAGCGCAAGGAAACAGACGAAAGAATGGCCCAAACCACCCACATACACATGTATATACATACACGTCCACACACACAGATATACATGCCTATACATCTCAACGTATACATATATATACACACACAGACATATACATATATACACACATGTACATAATTCATACTCTCTTCCTTTATCCATTCCCATCGCCAACCCACCACACATGAAATAACAACCCCTCCCCCCTCATGCGCCCATACACGCATATATACATGCATATCCATGTTAACATATATTTGCTCATGTACATATTCATACTTGTTTGTCTTCATCCATTTCTGCCGCGATCCCGCCTCACAGGAAATAGCACATACACACACACACACACACACACACACACACTCCCCCCTAGCGAAGTAGCCTCAAGAAAAGACAAAAAGGCCACTTTCGTTCACACCCAGTCTCTAGCTGTCATGTGTAATGCACCGAAACTACAGCTCCCTATCCACATCCAGGCTTCACAGATCTTTCCATGGTTTACCCCAGACACTTCACATGCCCTAGTTCAGTCCAATGACACCATGTCGAACCTGGTATACCACATCATTCCAGTTCACTGTATTCCTTGCCCGAGTCGCTCAAAATCTTTTTCACTCCATCCTTTCACCTCCAATTTGGTCTCCCACTTCTTGTTCCCTCCACCTCTGACACACATATCATATTTGTCAATCTTTCCTCACTCATTCTCTCCATATGTCCAACCATTTCAAGACACCCTCTTCTGCTCTCTCAACCACACTTTTTATTATCACACATCTCATTTCCAGCACATCCACCCTCCTCCGTACAACCCTGTCTATAGCCCATGCCTCGCAACCATATAGCATTGTTGTAACAACTTTTCCTTCAAACATTTTTGCTCCGAGATAACATTCTCTCCTTCCACACATTCTTCATCGCTCCCAGGACCTTCACCCCCTCCCTCGTCCTGTGACTCACTTCCACGGTTCCATCCACTGCTAAGTCCACTCCCAGATATCTAAAACACTTCACTTCCTCCAATTTTTCTCTATTCAAATTTATATCCCAGTTAACTTGTCCCTCAACCCTACTGAACCTAATAACTCTTATTCACATTCACTCAACTTTCTTCTTTCACACACTTTTCCAGATTCAGTCACCAGCTTCTGCAGTTTCTCATCTGAATCAGCCACCAGAGCTGTATCATCAGTGAACAGCAACTGACTCACTACCCAGACACTCTCATCCGCAGCAGACTACATACTCACTCTTCTCTTCAAAAGTCTTGCATTTACCTCCCAAACCAACCCATCCATAAACATGGTAGTTAGAGGGATTAAAATGTTTTTTTTTAGCTGGAAGGGTACTTGGAAGATCTTGTATGAGGAAAGTATAGAAGAGGCATAAATATAGTGGCAGGAGTAGATACAGAATCCTCCAAAGTAGAATCGGAGAAGAATAATATACCAAGGGTAGAAGACAGGAGCAAAGATTTTTGATGCTTTAGTTAAGGATCATAAAGATTTATGGTCATATTGGCACTCCCTGTATCATATGACTTTTTTAAATCTATAAATGCTGGATACACTAGCATATTTTATTGGATAACTTTAGTCAGTACCTAAGTGCTAAAAATTTGGTTATCCCCTTTTTGAAGACTTGCCTTGTTCTTCACCTTAAAGGGTTTCTCTGATCCTTTGAACATAGCCTGTCAGTATCTTGCCATGCCCCATCACCTGTGCAGAGAAACCTTGTTCCTATGTAATCCATTTACCTTTATACAGTACAAGAATTACTGAGGAATAGATCATCTGAGTATGATGATAAAGCTATGATAAATGATGTTGAGAGGATTAGTAAATCCCTTGTAAGAGCCTTCAAAATAGTATATGGAGTATCTGAGTTACTTCTCATACCTGTTATTATCTTGCATTTTTTACCAGTTTTATTTTTTGTGAATGGTATGTTTCATTACATAGATTTTAAAAAAGTATAAAATTTTTCAGGTTTGGTAATTGAGCCTGGTAAACGTTACACCAAAGTTGTGGACAACCCTTTTCACATATCAGCTGCAGTTTTAGACACTTCATCCTTGGATGATGAACTTGTTCGGGTAAGGATTTATTTATGCAGAAGCTTGAAGAAAGTGAACCCGAACCTTAACTTACAGAATGAAACTAATGTTTCTGCTTAAATTATTTTCTTAGCAGCTATTTTATTTTCAGTTAATGTTACATAAGTATGTGATGAATTCCTGTTTTGTTCTTTATAGTGTTGTATCATTTTCAAGCAATATTGCTGAAGATCTTGGATGTTTGTGTACCCAAAGCATCTCATATACTTCAAGAATAGTAAAATTGAATGTAGGGCATGTAATTTACACTTTCTTTGATGCGGGAAAATACTTAGTGAAAAAACTTGGGGAAAAAAAATTATAGCCAGTTAATGTTAGATATACATTGCCTTTGGCAGATATATATATATATATATATATATATATATATATATATATATATATATATATATATATATATAAATATATATATATATATATATATATATATATATATATATATATATATATATATATTTTTTTTTTTTTTTTTGTACTTTGTCGCTGTCTCCCGCGTTTGCGAGGTAGCGCAAGGAAACAGACGAAAGAAATGGCCCAACCCCCCCCATACACATGTACATACACACGTCCACACACGCAAATATACATATCTACACAGCTTTCCTTGGTTTACCCCGGACGCTTCACATGCCTTGATTCAATCCACTGACAGCACGTCAACCCCTGTATACCACATCGCTCCAATTCACTCTATTCCTTGCCCTCCTTTCACCCTCCTGCATGTTCAGGCCCCGATCACACAAAATCCTTTTCACTCCATCTTTCCACCTCCAATTTGGTCTCCCTCTTCTCCTCGTTCCCTCCACCTCCGACACATATATCCTCTTGGTCAATCTTTCCTCACTCATTCTCTCCATGTGCCCAAACCATTTCAAAACACCCTCTTCTGCTCTCTCAACCACGCTCTTTTTATTTCCACACATCTCTCTTACCCTTACGTTACTTACTCGATCAAACCACCTCACACCACACATTGTCCTCAAACATCTCATTTCCAGCACATCCATCCTCCTGCGCACAACTCTATCCATAGCCCACGCCTCGCAACCATACAACATTGTTGGAACTACTATTCCTTCAAACATACCCATTTTTGCTTTCCGGGATAATGTTCTCGACTTCCACACATTTTTCAAGGCTCCCAAAATTTTCGCCCCCTCCCCCACCCTATGATCCACTTCCGCTTCCATGGTTCCATCCGCTGACAGATCCACTCCCAGATATCTAAAACACTTCACTTCCTCCAGTTTTTCTCCATTCAAACTCACCTCCCAATTGACTTGACCCTCAACCCTACTGTACCTAATAACCTTGCTCTTATTCACATTTACTCTTAACTTTCTTCTTCCACACACTTTACCAAACTCCGTCACCAGCTTCTGCAGTTTCTCACATGAATCCGCCACCAGCGCTGTATCATCAGCGAACAACAACTGACTCACTTCCCAAGCTCTCTCATCCCCAACAGACTTCATACTTGCCCCTCTTTCCAAGACTCTTGCATTTACCTCCCTAACAACCCCATCCATAAACAAATTAAACAACCATGGAGACATCACACACCCCTGCCGCAAACCTACATTCACTGAGAACCAATCACTTTCCTCTCTTCCTACATGTACACATGCCTTACATCCTCGATAAAAACTTTTCACTGCTTCTAACAACTTGCCTCCCACACCATATATTCTTAATACCTTCCACAGAGCATCTCTATCAACTCTATCATATGCCTTCTCCAGATCCATAAATGCTACATACAAATCCATTTGCTTTTCTAAGTATTTCTCACATACATTCTTCAAAGCAAACACCTGATCCACACATCCTCTACCACTTCTGAAACCACACTGCTCTTCCCCAATCTGATGCTCTGTACATGCCTTCACCCTCTCAATCAATACCCTCCCATATAATTTACCAGGAATACTCAACAAACTTATACCTCTGTAATTTGAGCACTCACTCTTATCCCCTTTGCCTTTGTACAATGGCACTATGCACGCATTCCGCCAATCCTCAGGCACCTCACCATGAGTCATACATACATTAAATAACCTTACCAACCAGTCAACAATACAGTCACCCCCTTTTTTAATAGATTCCACTGCAATACCATCCAAACCTGCTGCCTTGCCGGCTTTCATCTTCCGCAAAGCTTTTACTACCTCTTCTCTGTTTACCAAATCATTTTCCCTAACCCTCTCACTTTGCACACCACCTCGACCCAAACACCCTATATCTGCCACTCTGTCATCAGACACATTCAACAAACCTTCAAAATACTCATTCCATCTCCTTCTCACATCACCACTACTTGTTATCACCTCCCCATTTATGCCCTTCACTGAAGTTCCCATTTGCTCCCTTGTCTTACACACCCTATTTACCTCCTTCCAGAACATCTTTTTATTCTCCCTAAAATTTACTGATAGTCTCTCACCCCAACTCTCATTTGCCCTTTTTTTCACCTCTTGCACCTTTCTCTTGACCTCCTGTCTCTTTCTTTTATACTTCTCCCACTCAATTGCATTTTTTCCCTGCAAAAATCGTCCAAATGCCTCTCTCTTCTCTTTCACTAATACTCTTACTTCTTCATCCCACCACTCACTACCCTTTCTAAACAGCCCACCTCCCACTCTTCTCATGCCACAAGCATCTTTTGCGCAATCCATCACTGATTCCCTAAATACATCCCATTCCTCCCCCACTCCCCTTACTTCCATTGTTCTCACCTTTTTCCATTCTGTACACAGTCTCTCCTGATACTTCTTCACACAGGTCTCCTTCCAAGCTCACTTACTCTCACCACCTTCTTCACCCCAACATTCACTCTTCTTTTCTGAAAACCCATACTAATCTTCACCTTAGCCTCCACAAGATAATGATCAGACATCCCTCCAGTTGCACCTCTCAGCACATTGACATCCAAAAGTCTCTCTTTCGCACGCCTGTCAATTAACACGTAATCCAATAACGCTCTCTGGCCATCTCTCCTACTTACATAAGTATACTTATGTATATCTCGCTTTTTAAACCAGGTATTCCCAATCATCAGTCCTTTTTCAGCACATAAATCTACAAGCTCTTCACCATTTCCATTTACAACACTGAACACCCCATGCATACCAATTATTCCCTCAACTGCCACATTACTCACCTTTGCATTCAAATCACCCATCACTATAACCCGGTCTCGTGCATCAAAACCGCTAACACACTCATTTAGCTGCTCCCAAAACACTTGCCTCTCATGATCTTTCTTCTCATGCCCAGGTGCATATGCACCAATAATCACCCACCTCTCTCCATCAACTTTCAATTTTACCCATATTAATCGAGAATTTACTTTCTTACATTCTATCACATACTCCCACAACTCCTGTTTCAGGAGTATTGCTACTCCTTCCTTTGCTCTTGTCCTCTCACTAACCCCTGACTTCACTCCCCAGACATTTCCAAACCACTCTTCCCCTTTACCCTTGAGCTTCGTTTCACTCAGAGCCAAAACATCCAGGTTCCTTTCCTCAAACATACTACCTATCTCTCCTTTTTTCACATCTTGGTTACATCCACACACATTTAGGCACCCCACTCTGAGCCTTCGAGGAGGATGAGCACTCCCCGCGTGACTCCTTCTTCTGTTTCCCATTTTAGAAAGTTAATACAAGGAGGGGAGGATTTCCGGCCCCCCGCTCCCATCCCCTCTAGTCACTTTCTACGACACGCGAGGAATACGTGGGAAGTATTCTTTCACCCCTATCCCCAGGGATAATATACATATATACACACACACACACACACACACACACACACACGCACACACACACACACACACACACACACACATACATATATATACATATGAAAAATGTAAGAAACAATTTAGAAAACAAACTTTTAGCTTGAAATGAATGAAAAAATGAACGTCACATAATGGTTCAACCTCTGGCTATGGAAAAGGAAATGTACAATTTATTCACACAAATGTCAATAGCAGTTCTCATCAATTTCACCACTGAATCAATAAGCTTCAATGTCTAAGCTACATTTTTCTCCAACTTCACTATTTTCTTGTCAAAACACCATGCATGAAAACTATCACTCCAGTAACACAACTATAAACATTTAATATATAAATATATATATATATATATTTTTTTTTTTTTTTTTTTTTTTGCTGTCTCCCGCGTTTGCGAGGTAGCGCAAGGAAACAGACGAAAGAAATGGCCCAACCCACCCCCATACACATGTATATACATACGTCCTCACACGCAAATACACATACCTACACAGCCTTCCATGGTTTACCCCAGACGCTTCACATGCCTTGATTCAATCCACCGACAGCACGTCAACCCCGGTATACCACATCGCTCCAATTCACTCTATTCCTTGCCCTCCTTTCACCCTCCTGCATGTTCAGGCCCCGCTCACACAAAATCTTTTTCACTCCATCTTTCCACCTCCAATTTGGTCTCCCTCTTCTCCTCGTTCCCTCCACCTCCGACACATATATTCTCTTGGTCAATCTTTCCTCACTCATTCTCTCCATGTGCCCGAACCATTTCAAAACACTCTCTTCTGCTCTCTCAACCACGCTCTTTTTATTTCCACACATCTCTCTTACCCTTACGTTACTTACTCGATCAAACCACCTCACACCACACATTGTGCTCAAACATCTCATTTCCAGCACATCTATCCTCCTGTGCACAACTCTATCCATAGCCCACGCCTCACAACCATACAACATTGCTGGAACCACTATTCCTTCAAACATACCCATTTTTGCTTTCCGAGATAATGTTCACGACTTCCACGCATTCTTCAAGGCTCCCAGGATTTTCGCCCCCTCCCCTACCCTATGATTCACTTCCGCTTCCATGGTTCCATCCGCTGCCAGATCCTTTCCCAGATATCTAAAATACTTTACTTCCTCCAGTTTTTCTCCATTCAAATGTACCTCCCAGTTGACTTGACCCTCAACCCTACTGTACCTAATAACCTTGCTCTTATTCACATTTACTCTTAACTTTCTTCTTTCACACACTTTACCAAACTCAGTCACCAGCTTCTGCAGTTTCTCACATGAATCAGCCACCAGCGCTGTATCATCAGTGAACAACAACTGACTCACTTCCCAAGCTCTCCCATCCCCAACAGACTGCATACTTGCCCCTCTTTCCAAAACTCTTGCATTCACCTCCCTAACAACCCCATCCATAAACAAATTAAACAACCATGGAGACATCACACACCCCTGCCGCAAACCTACATTCACTGAGAACCAATCACTTTCCTCTCTTCCTACTCGTACACATGACTTACATCCTCGAAAAAAACTTTTCACTGTTTCTAACAACTTGCCTCCCACACCATATATTCTTAATACTTTCCACAGAGCATCTCTATCAACTGTATCATATGCCTTCTCCAGATCCATAAATGCTACATACAAATCCATTAGCTTTTCTAAGTAGTTCTTACATACATTCTTCAAAGCAAACACCTGATCCACACATCCTCTACCACTTCTGAAACCACACTGCTCTTCCCCAGTCTGATGCTCTGTACATGCCTTCACCCTCTCAATCAATACCCTCCCATATAATTTACCAGGAATACACAACAAACTTATACCTCTATAATTTAAGCACTCACCTTTGTCCCCTTTGCCCTTGTACAATGTCACTATGTAGGCATTCCACCAATCCTCAGGCACCTCACCATGAGTCATACATACATTAAATAACCTTACCAACCAGTCAACAATACAGTCACCCCCTTTTTTAATAAATTCCACAGCAATACCATCCAACCCCGCTGCCTTGCTGGCTTTCATCTTCCGCAAAGCTTTTACTACCTCTTCTCTGTTTACCAAATCATTTTCCCTAGCCCTCTCACTTTGCACACCACCTCGACCAAAACACCCTATATCTGCCACTCTATCATCAAACACATTCAACAAACCTTCAAAATACTCACTCCATCTCCTTCTCACATCACCGCTATTTGTGATCACCTCCCCATTAGCCCCCTTCACAGAGGTTCCCATTTGTTCCCTTCTCTTATGCACTTTATTTACCTCCTTCCAAAACATCTTTTTATTCTCCCTAAAATTTAGTGATACTCTCTCAACCCAACTCTCATTTGCCCTCTTTTTCACCTCTTGCACCTTTCTCTTGACCTGCCTCTTTCTTTCTTACATCTCCCACTCATTTGCATTATTTCCCTGCAGAAATCATCCAAATGCCTCTCTCTCCTCTTTCACTAATAATCTTACTTCTTCATCCCACCATTCACTACCCTTTCTAATCTGTCCACCTCCCATGCCTCTCATGCCACAAGCATCTTTTGCGCACTCCATCACTGATTCCCTAAATACATCCCATTCCTCCCCCACTCCCCTTACATCCTTTGTTCTCACCTTTTTCCATTCTGTACTCAGTCTCTCCTGGTACTTCCTCACACAAGTCTCTTTCCCAAGCTCACTTACTCTCACCACTCTCTTCACCCCAACATTCTCTCTTCTTTTCTGAAAACCTCTACAAATCTTCACCCTAGCCTTCACAAGATAATGATCAGACATCCCTCCAGTTGCACCTCTCAGCACATTAACATGCAAAAGTCTCTCTTTCGCGCACCTATCAATTAACACGTAATCCAATAATGCTCTCTGGCCATCTCTCCTACTTACATACGTATGTTTCTGTATATCTCTCTTTTTAAAATAGGTATTCACAATCACCAGTCCTTTTTCAGCACATAGATCTACAAGCTCTTCACCATTTCCATTTACAACACTGAACACCCCATGTATACCAATTATTCCCTCAACTGCCACATTACTCCCCTTTGCATTCAAATCACCCATCACTATAACCCGGTCTTGTGCATCAAAACTACTAACACACTCATTCATCTGCTCCCAAAATACTTGCCTCTCATGATCTTTCTTCTCATGCCCAGGTGCATATGCACCAATAATCACCCATCTCTCTTCATCCATGTTCAGTATTGATTGAGAGGGTGAAGGCATGTACAGAGCATCAGATTGGGGAAGAGCAGTGTGGTTTCAGAAGTGGTAGAGGATGTGTGGATCAGGTGTTTGTTTTGAAGAATGTATGTGAGAAATACTTAGAAAAGCAAATGGATTTGTATATAGCATTTATGGATCTGGAGAAGGCATATGATAGAGTTGATAGAGATGCTCTGTGGAAGGTATTAAGAATATATGGTGTGGGAGGAAAGTTGTTAGAAGCAGTGAAAAGTTTTTATCGAGGATGTAAGGCATGTGTACGTGTAGGAAGAGAGGAAAGTGATTGGTTCTCAGTGAATGTAGGTTTGCGGCAGGGGTGTGTGATGTCTCCATGGTTGTTTAATTTGTTTATGGATGGGGTTGTTAGGGAGGAGAATGCAAGAGTTTTGGAAAGAGGGGCAAGTATGAAGTCTGTTGGGGATGAGAGAGCTTGGGAAGTGAGTCAGTTGTTGTTCGCTGATGATAGAGCGCTGGTGGCTGATTCATGTGAGAAACTGCAGAAGCTGGTGACTGAGTTTGGTAAAGTGTGTGGAAGAAGAAAGTTAAGAGTAAATATATATATATATATATATATATATATATATATATATATATATATATATATATATATTTTTTTTTTTTTTCTTTGTCGCTGTCTATATATATATATTTTTTTTTTATTATACTTATCGCCATTTCCCTTATTAGCAAGGTATCGTTAAGAACAGAGGATGAGGACTGGGCCTTTGAGGGACTATCCTCACCTGGCCCCCTTCTCTGTTTCTTCTTTTGAAAAAAAAAAATATATATATATATATATATATATATATATATATATATATATATATATATATATATATATATATATCGCTACCTCGCAAATGCGCGAGACAGCGGCAAAGCAAAAAAAAAATATATATATATATACCGCTTCTGAAGCCGCGCTGCTCTTCCCTAATCTGGTGCTCTGTGCGTGCCTTCGCCCTCTCAATCGGTACCCTCCCATGTAGTTTGCCAGGATTACTCAACAAACTTGTGCCTCTGTGGTTTGGGCACTCGCTCTTGTCCCCTTTGCCTTTGTGCGGTGGCACTGTGCGCGCGTTCCGCCGGTCCTCAGGCGCCTCACCATGAGTCATACATACATTGGGTAGCCTTGCC
>NC_092224.1:43412148-43424648 GCF_036320965.1 Panulirus ornatus
ATTAATGGGGACGGGAGCGAGGGGCTGGAAACCCTCCCCTCCTTGTATTTTAACTTTCTAAAAGGGGAAACAGAAGAAGGAGTCACGTGGGGAGTGCTCATCCTCCTCGAAGGCTCAGATTGGGGTGTCTAAGTGTGTGTGTATGTAACCAAGAGCAGGAAAAAGGAGAGATAGGTAGTATTTTTGAGGAAAGGAACCTGGATGTTTTGGCTCTGAATGAAATGAAGGTCAAGGGTAAAGGGGAAGAGTGGTTTGGGAATGTCTTGGGAGTAAAGTCAGGGGTTAGTGAGAGGACAAGAGCAAGGGAAGGAGTAGCACTACTACTGAAACAGGATTGGTGGGAGTATGTGATAGAGTGTAAGAAAGTAAACTCTAGATTGATATGGGTAAAACTGAAGGTTGATGGATAGAGATGTATGATTATTGGTGCATATGCACCTGGGCATGAGAAGAAAGATCATGAGAGGCAAGTGTTTTGGGAGCAGCTGAGTGGGTGTGTTAGTAGTTCTGATGCACGTAACCGGGTTATAGAGATGGGTGAATTGAATGCAAAGTTGAGTACTGTGGCAGTTGAGGGAATAATTGGTGTACATGGTGTGTTCAGTGATGTAATTGGGAATGGTGAAGAGTTTGTAGATTTATGCGCTGAAAAAGGACTGGTGATTAGGAATACCTAGTTCAAAAAGAGAGATATACATATGTATACATATGCAAGTAGTCAGGATGACCAAAGAGCGTTATTGGATTACGTGTTAATTGATACACGCGCGAAAGAGACTTTTGGATGTTAATGTGCTGAGAGGTGCAAGTGGAGGGATGTCTGATCATTATCTTGTGGAGGCAAAGGTGAAGATTTGTTGAGGTTTTCAGAAAAGAAGAGAGAATGTTGGGGTGAAGAGAGTAGTGAGAGTAACTGAGCTTAGGAAGGAAACTTGTGTGAGGAAGTACCAGGAAAGACTGCGTACAGAATGGAAAAAGGTGAGAACAAAGGATGTAAGGGGAGTCGGGGAGGAATGGGATGTATTTAGGGAAGCAGTGATGGCTTGCGCAGAAGATGCTTGTGGCATGAAAAGTGTAGGAGGTGGGTAGATTGGAAAGGGTAGTGAGTGGTGGGATGAAGAAGTAAGATTATTAGTGAAAGAGAAGAGAGAGGCTTTTGGACAATTTTTGCAGGGAAATAATGCAAATGAGTGGGATGTGTATAAGAGAAAGAGGCAGGAGGTCAAGAGAAAGGTGCAAGAGGTGAAAAAGAGGGCAAATGAGAGTTGGGGTGAGAGAGTATCATTAAATTTTAGGGAGAATAAAAAGATGTTTTGGAAGGAGGTAAATAAAGTGCGTAAGACAAGGAAACAAATGGGAACTTCAGTGAAAGGGTCTAATGGGGAGGTGATAACAAGTAGTGGTAATGTGAGGAGATGGAGTGAGTATTTTGAAGGTTTGTTGAATGTGTTTGATGATAGAGTGGCAGATATAGGGTGTTTTGGTCAAGGTGATGTGCAAAGTGAGAGGGTTAGGGAGAATGATTTGGTAAACAGAGAAGAGGTAGTAAAAGCTTTGCAGAAGATGGAAGCCAGCAAAGCAGCGGGTTTGGATGGTACTGCAGTGGAATTGTTTAAAAAAGGGGGTGACTGTATTGTTGACTGGTTGGTAATGTTATTTAATGTGTGTATGACTCATGGTGAGGTGCTTCAGGATTGGTGGAATGATTGCATAGTGCCATTGTACAAGGGGGTTTTTATTTCATGTGTGGTAGGGTGGCGATGGGAATGAATAAAGGTAGACTATGAATTATATACATGTAACTATATGTATATGTATGTGTTTGTATATATATATGTATACATTGAGATGTATAGGTATGTACATGTGCATGTGTGGACGTGTATGTATGCATGTGGATGTGGGTGGGTTGGGCCATTCTTTCGTCTGTTTCGTTGCGCTACCTCGCTAATGCGGGAGACAGCAACAAAGTAGAATAAAGTAAATAAATATATATATTACCTCCCCATTTGCCCACTTCACCGATGTTTCCATTTTTTCTCGTGTCTTATGCCCTTTATTTACCTCTTTCCAAAACATCTATTCATTTTCCCTAAAATTTAATGTTAGTCTCTCACCCCAACTCTCAATTGCCCTGTTTTTCACCTCTCACCTTTCTCTTGTCCTCTTGCGTCTTTCTTTTATACATCTCCCAGTCTTTTGCACTATTTCCTTCTAAAAATTGTCCAAATGCCTCTCTCTTCTCTTTCACTAGGAATCTTACTTCATCACACCACTCACTACCCTTTCTAATCTGCCCACCTCCCACCTTTCTCATGCCACAGGCATCTTTTGCACAAGGCATCAGTGCTTCCCTAAATACATTCCATTCCTCCCCCACTTCCCTTACGTCATTTGCTCTCACCTTTTTCCATTCTGCTCTCAATCTCTCTTGGTACTTCCTGACACAAGTCACCTTTCGAAGGTCACTTACACTCACCCGATTCAGCCACCAGCGCTGTATCATCAGTGAACAATAACTGACTCACTTCCCAAGCCCTCTCGTCCATAACAGACTGCATACTTACCCCTGTCTCCAAAACTCTTGCATTCTCCTCCCTAACCACCCCATCCATAAATGTATTAAACACCCATGGAGACATGACGCACCCATGCCACAAACCGACATTCACTGGGAACCAATCACTTTCCTCTCTTCCTTCTCGTACATATCCCTTACATCCTTGGTAAAAACTTTTCACTGCTTCTAGTAACTTATGTCCCTCACCATATACTCTTAAAACCTTCCACAAAGCATCTCTATCCACCCTATCATATACCCTCACCAGATCCATAAATGCTGCATACAGATCCATCTGTTTTTCTAAGTATTTCTCGCATACATTCTTTAAAGCAAACGCCCGATTCACACATCCTCTATCACTTCTGAAACCATACTGCTCTTCCCCAATCTGATGCTCCATACATACCTTCACCCTCTCAATCAATACCCTCCCATATAATTTCCCAGGAGTACTCAACAAACTTTTGCCTCTGTAATTCGAAGACTCACCTTTATCCCCTTTGCCTTTATACAATGGCACTATGCATGTATTTGGCCAATCCTCAGCCACTTCACCATAATCCACACATACATTGAATATCCTCACCAACCAGTCAACTAATAATGGTTATCCCTTTTTTTAATAGATTCCACTTCACTACCATCCAAACCCACCGCCCTGCCGGCTTTCATCTATATGTATAGACAAAAGAGGCCATGTTTGTTCACACTCAGTCTCTAGCTGTCATGTGTAATGCACCGAAACCGCACCTCCCTTTTCACATCTTGGCCCCACAGACATTTCCATGGTTTACCCCAGGTGCCTCACCTGTCCTGGATCAATCCATTGACAGCACATCGACCCTGGTATACCACATCGTTCCAATTCAATCCATTCCTTACATGCCTTTCACCCTCCTGCATGTTCAAGCCCTGATCACTCAAAATCTTCTTCACTCCATCCTTCCACTTTCAATTTGATTTCACACTTCTTGTTCCCTATACCTCTGACACATATATCCTCTTTGTCAATCTTTCCTCACTGATTCTCTCCATGTGACCAAACCATTTCAACACCCAATCTTTTGCTCTCTCAACCACACACTTTTTTACTACCACACCTCTTACCCTTTCATTACTTACTCAATTAAACCACCTCACAGCACATATTGTCCTCAAACATCTTATTTCCAACACATCCACCCTCTTTTGCACAAAGCTATTTATAGCTCATGCTTTGCACCCATATAACATTGTTGGAACCATTATTCCTTCAAACATACCCATTTTTGCTCTCCGAGATAACTTTCTTGCCTTCCACACATTCTTCAACGATCACTGAACCTTCACCCCTTCCCCCAACCTGTGACTCACTTCCACTTCCATGGTTCCATCCGTAACTAAGTCCACTCCCAGATATCTAAAACCCCTGCTGTAAACCGACATTCACCGGGAACCAATCAATTTCCTCTCCTCCTACTCTTACACATGCCTTACCTCCTTGGTTAAAACTTTTCTCTGCTTCTAACAACTTACCTCCCATACCATATACTCTTAAAACCTTCCACGAAGCATCTTTATCAACCGTATCATATGCTGGTGGCTGATTTGAGTGAGAAACTGCAGAAGTTGGTGATTGAGTTCGGTTAAGTGTGTGAAAGAAGAAAGTTGCGAGTAAATGTGAAGAAGAGCAAGGCTGTTAGGTTCCGTAGGGTTGAGGGAAAAGTTAACTGTGAGGTAAGGTTGAGTGCAGAAAAACCAGAGGAAGTGAAGTGTTTTAGATATCTGGGAGTGGACTTAGCATCAGATGGTATCTTGGAAGTGGAAGTGAGTCACGGGGTGGGGGAAGGGGCGAAGGTTGTGGGGCTTTGTAGAATGTGTGGAAGGCAAGAACGTTAGCTTGGAGAGCAAAATTGGGTATGTTTCAAGGAATAGCGGTTCTCACAATGTTTTATTGTTGTGAGGCATGGGCTATTCTAACAATGTTATATTGTTGTGAGGCATGGGCTATAGATAGGGTTGTGTAGAGGAGGGTGGATGTGTTGGAAATGTTTGAGGACAATATTTGGTATGAGGTGGTGTGATTAAGTAATGAAAGGGTAAGAGAGATGTGTGGTAATAAAGAGAGTGAGGTTGAGAGAACAGAAGAGGGTGTGTTGAAATGGTTTGGACACATGGAGACAATGAGTGAGGAAAGATTGACAAAGGATATATGTGTTAGAGGTGGAGTGAACAAGGAGAGATGGAGACCAGATTGGAGGTGGAGGGATGGCGTGAAGAAGATTTTGAGCGATCAGGGCCTGATCATGCAGGAGGGTGAAAGGTGTGCAAGGAATGAGTGAATTAGAATGATATAGTATACTGCGGTGGATGTGCTGTCAATGGATTGAACCAGGGCATGTGAAGCATGTGGGGTAAACCATGGAATGGTCTGTGGGGCGTGGATGTGGAAAGGGAGCTGTGGTTTTGGTGTATTACACATGACAAATACAGACTGAGTGTGAACGAATGCAGCCTTTTTTTGGTCTTTTCCTAGTGATACCTCGCCGGATTGGGTGGGGTGCTATTTCATCTGTGGAAGGGTGGGAACGGGAATGGGTGAAGGCACCAAGTATTACTATGTACTTGTGTATATATGTATGTATGCATTGAAAGGTACATATTCAGTATTACTATGTACTTGTGTATATATGTATGTATGCATTGAAAGGTACATATTCATTCACTCATTATACTTCGTCACTGTCTCCCACTTCAGCGAGGTAGTGCAAGGAAACAGACATAAGAATTGCCCAACCTATCCACACACATACGTTCACACACGCACATGTACATACCTATACATTTCAACGTATATATATATATATATATATATATATATATATATTATTTTTATTTATTATACTTTGTCGCTGTCTCCCGCGTTTGCGAGGTAGCGCAAGGAAACAGACGAAAGAAATGGCCCAACCCCCCCCATACACATTTATATACATACATCCACACACGCAAATATACATACCTACACAGCTTTCCATGGTTTACCCCAGACGCTTCACATGCCTTGATTCAATCCACTGACAGCACGTCAACCCCGGTATACCACATCGCTCCAATTCACTCTATTCCTTGCCCTCCTTTCACCCTCCTGCATGTTCAGGCCCCGATCACACAAAATCTTTTTCACTCCATCTTTCCACCTCCAATTTGGTCTCCCTCTTCTCCTCGTTCCCTCCACCTCCGACACATATATCCTCTTGGTCAATCTTTCCTCACTCATTCTCTCCATGTGCCCAAACCACTTCAAAACACCCTCTTCTGCTCTCTCAACCACGCTCTTTTTATTTCCACACATCTCTCTTACCCTTACGTTACTCACTCGATCAAACCACCTCACACCACACATTGTCCTCAAACATCTCATTTCCAGCACATCCATTCTCCTGCACACAACTCTATCCATAGCCCACGCCTCGCAACCATACAACATTGTTGGAACCACTATTCCTTCAAACATACCCATTTTTGGTTTCCGAGATAATATTCTCAACTTCCACACAATCTTCAAGGCCCCCAGAATTTTCGCCCCCTCCCCCACCCTATGATCCACTTCCGCTTCCATGGTTCCATCCGCTGCCAGATCCACTCCCAGATATCTAAAACACTTCACTTCCTCCAGTTTTTCTCCATTCAAACTCACCTCCCAATTGACTTGACCCTCAACCCTACTGTACCTAATAACCTTGCTCTTATTCACATTTACTCTTAACTTTCTTCTTCCACACACTTTACCAAACTCAGTCACCAGCTTCTGCAGTTTCTCACATGAATCAGCCACCAGCGCTGTATCATCAGCGAACAACAACTGACTCACTTCCCAAGCTCTCTCATCCCCAACAGACTTCATACTTGCCCCTCTTTCCAAAATTCTTGCATTCACCTCCCTAACAACCCCATCCATAAACAAAGTAAACAACCATGGAGACATCACACACCCCTGCCGCAAACCTACATTCACTGAGAACCAATCACTTTCCTCTCTTCCTACACGTACACATGCCTTACATCCTCGATAAAAACTTTTCACTGCTTCTAACAACTTTCCTCCCACACCATATATATATATATATATATATATATATATATATATATATATATTGGTATATTGGTATACATGGGGTGTTCAGTGTTGTAAATGGAAATGGTGAAGAGCTTGTAGATTTATGTGCTGAAAAAGGACTGGTGATTGGGAATACCTGGTTTAAATAGCGAAATATACATAAGTATACGTGTGTAAGTAGGAGAGATGGCCAGAGAGCGTTATTGGATTACGTGTTAATTGACAGGCGCGCGAAAGAGAGACTTTTGGATGTTAATGTGCTGAGAGGTGCAACTGGAGGGATGTCTGATCATTATCTTATGGAGGCTAAGGTGAAGATTTGTATGGGTTTTCAGAAAAGAAGAGTGAATGTTGGGGTGAAAAGGGTGGTGAGAGTAAGTGAGCTTGGGAAGGAGACTTGTGTGAGGAAGTACCAGGAGAGACTGAGTACAGAATGGAAAAAGGTGAGAACAATGGAAGTAAGGGGAGTGGAGGAGGAATGGGATGTATTTAGGGAATCAGTGATGGATTGCGCAAAAGATGCTTGTGGCATGAGAAGAGTGGGAGGTGGGTTGATTAGAAAGGGTAGTGAGTGGTGGGATGAAGAAGTAAGATTATTGGTGAAAGAGAAGAGAGAGGCATTTGGACGATTTTTGCAGGGAAGAAATGCAATTGAGTGGGAGATGTATAAAAGAAAGAGACAGGAGGTCAAGAGAGAGGTGCAAGAGGTGAAAAAGAGGGCAAATGAGAGTTGGGGTGAGAGAGTATCATTAAACTTTAGGGAGAATAAAAAGATGTTCTGGAAGGAGGTAAATAAAGTGCGTAAGACAAGGAAGCAAATGGGAACTTCAGTGAAGGGTGCAAATGGGGAGGTGATAACAAGTAGTGGTGATGCGAGAAGGAGATGGAGTGAGTATTTTGAAGGTTTGTTGAATGTGTTTGATGATAGAGTGGCAGATATAGGGTCTTTTGGTCGAGGTGGTGTGCAAAGTGAGAGGGTTAGGGAAAATGATTTGGTAAACAGAGAAGAGGTAGTAAAAGCTTTGCGGAAGATGAAAGCCGGGAAGGCAGCAGGTTTGGATGGTATTGCAGTGGAATTTATTAAAAAAGGGGGTGACTGTATTATTGACTGGTTGGTAAGGTTATTTAATGTATGTATGACTCATGGTGAGGTGCCTGAGGATTGGCAGAATGCGTGCATAGTGCCATTGTACAAAGGCAAAGGGGATAAGAGTGGGTGCTCAAATTACAGAGGTATAAGTGTGTTGAGTATTCCTGGTAAATTATATGGGAGGGTATTGATTGAGAGGGTGAAGGCATGTACAGAGCATCAGATTGGGGAAGAGCAGTGTGGTTTCATAAGTGGTAGAGGATGTGTGGATCAGGTGTTTGCTTTGAAGAATGTATGTGAGAAATACTTAGAAAAGCAAATGGATTTGTGTGTAGCATTTATGGAACTGGAGAAGGCATATGATAGAGTTGATAGAGATGCTCTGTGGAAGGTATTAAGAATATATGGTGTGGGAGGAAAGTTGTTAGAAGCAGTGAAAAGTTTTTATCGAGGATGTAAGGCATGTGTACGTGTAGGAAGAGAGGAAAGTGATTGGTTCTCAGTGAATGTAGGTTTGCGGCAGGGGTGTGTGATGTCTCCATGGTTGTTTAATTTGTTTATGGATGGGGTTGTTAGGGAGGTGAATGCAAGAGTTTTGGAAAGAGGGGCAAGTATGAAGTCTGTTGTGGATGAGAGAGCTTGGGAAGTGAGTCAGTTGTTGTTCGCTGATGATAGAGCGCTGGTGGCTGATTCATGTGAGAAACTGCAGAAGCTGGTGACTGAGTTTGGTAAAGTGTGTGAAAGAAGAAAGTTAAGATTAAATGTGAATAAGAGTAAGGTAATTAGGTACAGTAAGGATGAGGGTCAAGTCAATTGGGAGGTAAGTTTGAATGGAGAAAAAGTGGAGGAAGTAAAGTGTTTTAGATATCTGGGAGTGGATCTTGCAGTGGATGGAACCATGGAAGCGGAAGTGGATCATAGGGTGGGGGAGAGGGTGAAAATCCTGGGAGCCTTGAAGAATGTGTGTAAGTTGAGAACATTATCTCGGAAAGCAAAAATGGGTATGTTTGAAGGAATAGTGGTTCCAACAATGTTGTATGGTTGCGAGGCGTGGGCTATGGATAGAGTTATGCGCAGGATGATGGATGTGCTGGAAATGAGATGTTTGAGGACAATGTGTGGTGTGAGGTGGTTTGATCGAGTAAGTAACGTAAGGGTAAGAGAGATGTGTGGAAATTAAAAGAGCGTGGTTGAGAGAGCAGAAGAGGGTGTTTTGAAATAGTTTGGGCACATGGAGAGAATGAGTGAGGAAAGATTGACCAAGAGGATATATGTGTTGGAGGTGGAGGGAACGAGGAGAAGTGGGAGACCAAATTGGAGGTGGAAAGATGGAGTGAAAAAGATTTTGAGTGATCGGGGCCTGAACATGCAGGAGGGTGAAAGGAGGGCAAGGAATAGAGTGAATTGGATCGATGTGGTATACTGGGGTTGACGTGCTGTCAGTGGATTGAATCAGGGCATGTGAAGTGTCTGGGGTAAACCATGGAAAGCTGTGTAGGTATGTATATTTACGTATGTATATACATGTGTATGGGGGTGGGTTGGGCCATTTGTTTCGTCTGTTTCCTTGCGCTACCTTGCCAAATGCGGGAGACAGCGGCAAAAAAAAAAAGATATATGTATATATCTTTTCTTTTTCTTTCGTACTATTCGCCATTTTCCGCATTAGCGAGGTAGCGATATCTGGGATATATATATATATATATATATATATATATATATATATATATATATATATATATATTTTATTTATTATACTTTGTCGCTGTCTCCCGCGTTTGTGAGGTAGCGCAAGGAAACAGACGAAAGAAATGGCCCAACCCACCCCCATACACATGTATATACATATGTCCACACACGCAAATATACACACCTACACAGCTTTCCATGGTTTACCCCAGACGCTTCACATGCCTTGATTCAATCCACTGACAGCACGTCAACCCGGTATACCACATCGCTCCAATTCACTCTATTCCTTGCCCTCCTTTCACCCTCCTGCATGTTCAGGCCCCGATCACACAAAATCATCTTCACTCCATCTTTCCACCTCCAATTTGGTCTCCTTCTTCTCCTCGTTCCCTCCACCTCTGACACATATATCCTCTTGGTCAATCTTTCCTCACTCATTCTCTCCATGTGCCCAAACCACTTCAAAACACCCTCTTCTGCTCTCTCAACCATGCCCTTTTTATTTCCACACATCTCTCTTACCCTCACGTTACTCACTCAATCAAACCACCTCACACCACACATTGTCCTCAAACATCTCATTTCCAGCACATCCATCCTCCTGCGCACAACTCTATCCATAGTCCACGCCTCGCAACCATACAACATTGTTGGAACCACTATTCCTTCAAACATACCCATTTTTGCTTTCCGAGATAATGTTCTCGACTTCCACACATTCTTCAAGGCCCCCAGAATTTTCGCCCCCTCCCCCACCCTATGATCCACTTCCGCTTTCATGGTTCCATCTGCTGCCAGATCCACTCCCAGATATCTAAAACACTTCACTTCCTCCAGTTTTTCTCCATTCAAACTCACCTCCCAATTGACTTGACCCTCAACCCTACTGTACCTAATAACCTTGCTCTTATTCACATTTACTCTTAACTTTCTTCTTCCACACACTTTACCAAACTCAGTCACCAGCTTCTGCAGTTTCTCACATGAATCAGCCACCAGCGCTGTATCATCAGCGAACAACAACTGACTCACTTCCCAAGCTCTCTCATCCCCAACAGACTTCATACTTGCCCCTCTTTCCAAAACTCTTGCATTTACCTCCCTAACAACCCCATCCATAAACAAATTAAACAACCATGGAGACATCACACACCCCTGCCGCAAACCTACATTCACTGAGAACCAATCACTCTCCTCTCTTCCTACACGTACACATGCATTACATCCTCGATAAAAACTTTTCACTGCTTCTAACAACTTGCCTCCCACACCATATATTCTTAATACCTTCCACAGAGCATCTCTATCAACTCTGTCATATGCCTTCTCCAGATCCATAAATGCTACATACAAATCCATTTGCTTTTCTAAGTATTTCTCACATACATTCTTCAAAGCAAACACCTGATCCACACATCCTCTACCACTTCTGAAACCACACTGCTCTTCCCCAATCTGATGCTCTGTACATGCCTTCACCCATATATATATATATATATATATATATATATATATATATATATATATATATATATATATATATATCACAATGGAAGTAAGGGGAGTGGGGGAGGAATGGGATGTATTTAGGGAATCAGTGATGGATTGCGCAAAAGATGCTTGTGGCATGAGAAGAGTGGGAGGTGGGTTGATTAGAAAGGGTAGTGAGTGGTGGGATGAAGAAGTAAGAGTATTAGTGAAAGAGAAGAGAGAGGCATTTGGACGATTTTTGCAGGGAAAAAATGAAATTGAGTGGGAGACGTATAAAAGAAAGAGACAGGAGGTCAAGAGAAAGGTGCAAGAGGTGAAAAAAAGGGCAAATGAGAGTTGGGGTGAGAGAGTATCATTAAATTTTAGAGAGAATAAAAAGATGTTCTGGAAGGAGGTAAATAAAGTGCGTAAGACAAGGGAGCAAATGGGAACTTCAGTGAAGGGCGCAAATGGGGAGGTGATAACAAATAGTGGTGATGTGAGAAGGAGATGGAGTGAGTATTTTGAAGGTTTGTTGAATGTGTTTGATGATAGAGTGGCAGATATAGGGTGTTTTGGTCGAGGTGGTGTGCAAAGTGCGAGGGTTAGGGAAAATGAGTTGGTAAACAGAGAAGAGGTAGTAAAAGCTTTGCGGAAGATGAAAGCCGGCAAGGCAGCAGGTTTGGATGGTATTGCAGTGGAATTTATTAAAAAAGGGGGTGACTGTATTGTTGACTGGTTGGTAAGGTTATTTAATGTAAGTATGATTCATGGTGAGGTGCCTGAGGATTGGCGGAATGCGTGCATAGTGCCATTGTACAAAGGCAAAGGGGATAAGAGTGAGTGCTCAAATTACAGAGGTATAAGTTTGTTGAGTATTCCTGGCAAATTATATGGGAGGGTATTGATTGAGAGGGTGAAGGCATGTACAGAGCATCAGATTGGGGAAGAGCAGTGTGGTTTCAGAAGTGGTAGAGGATGTGTGGATCAGGTGTTTGCTTTGAAGAATGTATGTGAGAAATACTTAGAAAAGCAAATGGATTTGTACGTAGCATTTATGGATCTGGAGAAGGCATATGATAGAGTTGATAGAGATGCTCTGTGGAAGGTATTAAGAATATATGGTGTGGGAGGCAAGTTGTTAGAAGCAGTGAAAAGTTTTTATCGAGGATGTAAGGCATGTGTACGTGTAGGAAGGGAGGAAAGTGATTGGTTCTCAGTGAATGTAGGTTTGCGGCAGGGGTGTGTGACATCTCCATGGTTGTTTAATTTGTTTATGGATGGGGTTGTTAGGGAGGTGAATGCAAGAGTTTTGGAAAGAGGGGCAAGTATAAAGTCTGTTGGGGATGAGAGAGCTTGGGAAGTGAGTCAGTTGTTGTTCGCTGATGATAGAGCGCTGGTGGCTGATTCATGTGAGAAACTGCAGAAGCTGGTGACTGAGTTTGGTAAAGTGTGTGAAAGAAGAAAGTTAAGAGTAAATGTGAATAAGAGCAAGGTTATTAGGTACAGTAGGGTTGAGGGTCAATTCAATTGGGAGATGAGTTTGAATGGAGAAAAACTGGAGGAAGTGAAGTGTTTTAGATATCTGG
>NC_092224.1:43429648-43492148 GCF_036320965.1 Panulirus ornatus
GGGCGAAAATTCTGGGAGCCTTGAAGAATGTGTGGAAGTCGAGAGCATTATCTCGGAAAGCAAAAATGGGTATGTTTGAAAGAATAGTGGTTCCAACAATGTTGTATGGTTGCGAGGCGTGGGCTATGGATAGAGTGGTGCGCAGGAGGATGGATGTGCTGGAAATGAGATGTTTGAGGACATTGTGTGGTGTGAGGTGGTTTGATCGAGTAAGTAACGTAAGGGTAAGAGAGATGTGTGGAAATAAAAAGAGCGTGGTTGAGAGAGCAGAAGAGGGTGTTTTAAAATGGTTTGGGCACATGGAGAGAATGAGTGAGGAAAGATTGACCAAGAGGATATATGTGTCGGAGGTGGAGGGAACGAGGAGAAGAGGGAGACCAAATTGGAGGTGGAAAGATGGAGTGAAAAAGATTTTGTGTGATCGGGGCCTGAACATGCAGGAGGGTGAGAGGAGGGCAAGGAATAGAGTGAATTGGAGCGATGTGGTATACCGGGGTTGACGTGCTGTCACTGGATTGAATCAAGGCATGTGTATGGGGGTGGGTTGGGCCATTTCTTTCGTCTGTTTCCTTGCGCTACCTCGCATACGCGGGAGACAGCGACAAAGCAAAAAATATATATATATATATATATATATATATATATATATATATTGGAACCACTATTCCTTCAGACATACCCATTTTTGCTTTCTGAGATAATGTTCTCGACTTCCACACATTCTTCAAGGCCCCCAGGATTTTCGCCCCCTCCCCCACCCTATGATCCACTTCCGCTTCCATGGTTCCATCCGCTGCCAGATCCACTCCCAGATATCTAAAACACTTCACTTCCTCCAGTTTTTCTCCATTCAAACTCACCTCCCAATTGACTTGACCCTCAACCCTACTGTACCTAATAACCTTGCTCTTATTCACATTTACTCTTAACTTTCTTCTTCCACACACTTTTCCAAACTCAGTCACCAGCTTCTGCAGTTTCTCACATGAATCAGCCACCAGCGCTGTATCATCAGCGAACAACAACTGACTCACTTCCCAAGCTCTCTCATCCCCAACAGACTTCATACTTGCCCCTCTTTCCAAAACTCTTGCATTTACCTCCCTAACAACCCCATCCATAAACAAATTAAACAACCATGGAGACATCACACACCCCTGCCGCAAACCTACATTTACTGAGAACCAATCACTTTCCTCTCCTCCAGCACGTACACATGCCTTACATCCTCGATAAAAACTTTTCACTGCTTCTAACAACTTTCCTCCCACACCATATATTCTTAATACCTTCCACAGAGCATCTCTATCAACTCTATCATATGCCTTCTCCAGATCCATAAATGCTACATACAAATCCATTTGCTTTTCTAAGTATTTCTCACATACATTCTTCAAAGCAAACACCTGATCCACACATCCTCTACCACTTCTGAAACCACACTGCTCTTCCCCAATCTGATGCTCTGTACATGCCTTCACCCTCTCAATCAATACCCTCCCATATAATTTACCAGGAATACTCAACAAACTTATACCTCTGTAATTTGAGCACTCACTCTTATCCCCTTTGCCTTTGTACAATGGCACTATGCACGCATTCCGCCATTCCTCAGGCACCTCACCATGAGTCATACATACATTAAATAACCTTACCAACCAGTCAACAATACAGTCACCCCCTTTTTTAATAAATTCCACTGCAATACCATCCAAACCTGCTGCCTTGCCGGCTTTCATCTTCCGCAAAGCTTTCACTACCTCTTCTCTGTTTACTAAATCATTTTCCCTAACCCTCTCACTTTGCACACCACCTCTACCAAAACACCCTATATCTGCCACTCTATCATCAAACACATTCAGCAAACCTTCAAAATACTCACTCCATCTCCTTCTCACATCACCACTACTTGTTATCACCTCCCCATTTGCGCCCTTCACTGAAGTTCCCATTTGCTCCCTTGTCTTACGCACTTTATTTACCTCTTTCCAGAACATCTTTTTATTCTCCCTAAAATTTAATGATACTCTCTCACCCCAACTCTCATTTGCCCTTTTTTTCACCTCTTGCACCTTTCTCTTGACCTCCTGTCTCTTTCTTTTATACATCTCCCACTCAATTGCATTTTTTCCCTGCAAAAATCGTCCAAATGCCTCTCTCTTCTCTTTCACTAATACTCTTACTTCTTCATCCCACCACTCCCTACCCTTTCTAATCAACCCACCTCCCACTCTTCTCATGCCACAAGCATCTTTTGCGCAATCCATCACTGATTCCCTAAATACATCCCATTCCTCCCCCACTCCCCTTGCTTCCATTGTTCTCACCTTTTTCCATTCTGTACTCAGTCTCTCCTGGTACTTCCTCACACAGGTCTCCTTCTCAAGCTCACTTACTCTCACCACCCTCTTCACCCCAACATTCACTCTTCTTTTCTGAAAACCCATACAAATCTTCACCTTAGCCTCCACAAGATAATGATCAGACATCCCTCCAGTTGCACCTCTCAGCACATTAACATCCAAAAGTCTCTCTTTCGCACGCCTGTCAATTAACACGTAATCCAATAACGCTCTCTGGCCATCTCTCCTACTTACATAAGTATACTTATGTATATCTCGCTTTTTAAACCAGGTATTCCCAATCATCAGTCCTTTTTCAGCACAGAAATCTACAAGCTCTTCACCATTTCCATTTACAACACTGAACACCCCATGTATACCAATTATTCCCTCAACTGCCACATTACTCACCTTTGCATTCAAATCACCCATCACTATAACTATATATATATATATATTTTTTTTTTATTATACTTTGTCGCTGTCTCCCGCGTTTGCGAGGTAGCGCAAGGAAACAGACGAAAGAAATGGCCCAACCCCCCCCCCATACACATGTATATACATACGTCCACACACGCAAATATACATACCTACACAGCTTTCCATGGTTTACCCCAGACGCTTCATATGCCTTGATTCAATCCACTGACAGCACGTCAACCCCGGTATACCACATCGCTCCAATTCACTCTATTCCTTGCCCTCCTTTCACCCTCCTGCATGTTCAGGCCCCGATCACACAAAATCTTTTTCACTCCATCTTTCCACCTCCAATTTAGTCTCCCTCTTCTCCTCGTTCCCTCCATCTCCGACACATATATCCTCTTGGTCAATCTTTCCTCACTCATTCTCTCCATGTGCCCAAACCACTTCAAAACACCCTCTTCTGCTCTCTCAACCACGCTCTTTTTATTTCCACACATCTCTCTTACCCTTACGTTACTCACTCGATCAAACCACCTCACACCACACATTGTCCTCAAACATCTCATTTCCAGCACATCCATCCTCCTGCACACAACTCTATCCATAGCCCACGCCTCGCAACCATACAACATTGGAACCACTATTCCTTCAAACATACCCATTTTTGCTTTCCGAGATAATGTTCTCGACTTCCACACATTCTTCAAGGCCCCCAGAATTTTCGCCCCCTCCCCCACCCTATGATCCACTTCCGCTTCCATGGTTCCATCCGCTGACAGATCCACTCCCAGATATCTAAAACACTTCACTTCCTCCAGTTTTTCTCCATTCAAACTCACCTCCCAATTGACTTGACCCTCAACCCTACCGTACCTAATAACCTTGCTCTTATTCACATTTACTCTTAACTTTCTTCTTCCACACACTTTACCAAACTCAGTCACCAGCTTCTGCAGTTTCTCACATGAATCAGCCACCCGCGCTGAACCATGGTTGAACCATTATGTGACATTCATTTTTTCATTCATTTCAAGCTAGAAGTTTCAGTTTTCTAAATTGTTTCTTACATTTTTCACATGTATATATATGTATGTGTGTGTGTGTGTATATGTGCGTATGTATGTGCATGTGTGTGTATGTGTATATGTATATATATATGTATATTATCCCTGGGGATAGGGGTGAAAGAATACTTCCCACGTATTCCTCGCGTGTCGTAGAAAGCGACTAGAGGGGACGGGAGTGGGGGGCCAGAAATCCTCCCCTCCTTGTATTAACTTTCTAAAATGGGAAACAGAATATATATATATATATATATATATATATATATATTTTTTTTTTTTTTTTTTTTTTTTTTTTTTTTATACTTTGTCGCTGTCTCCCGCGTTTGCGAGGTAGCGCGAGGAAACAGACGAAAGAAATGGCCCAACCCCCATACACACGTACATACACACGTCCACACACGCAAATATACATACCTACACAGCTTTCCATGGTTTACCCCAGACGCTTCACATGCCTTGATTCAATCCACTGACAGCACGTCAACCCCTGTATACCACATCGCTCCAATTCACTCTATTCCTTGCCCTTCTTTCACCCTCCTGCATGTTCAGGCCCCGATCACACAAAATCTTTTTCACTCCATCTTTCCACCTCCAATTTGGTCTCCCTCTTCTCCTCGTTCCCTCCACCTCCGACACATATATCCTCTTGGTCAATCTTTCCTCACTCATTCTCTCCATGTGCCCAAACCATTTCAAAACACCCTCTTCTGCTCTCTCAACCACGCTCTTTTTATTTCCACACATCTCTCTTACCCTTACGTTACTTACTCGATCAAACCACCTCACACCACACATTGTCCTCAAACATCTCATTTCCAGCACATCCATCCTCCTGCGCACAACTCTATCCATAGCCCACGCCTCGCAACCATACAACATTGTTGGAACCACTATTCCTTCAAACATACCCATTTTTGCTTTCCGAGATAATGTTCTCGACTTCCACACATTTTTCAAGGCTCCCAAAATTTTCGCCCCCTCCCCCACCCTATGATCCACTTCCGCTTCCATGGTTCCATCCGCTGACAGATCCACTCCCAGATATCTAAAACACTTCACTTCCTCCAGTTTTTCTCCATTCAAACTCACCTCCCAATTGACTTGACCCTCAACCCTACTGTACCTAATAACCTTGCTCTTATTCACATTTACTCTTAACTTTCTTCTTCCACACACTTTACCAAACTCAGTCACCAGCTTCTGCAGTTTCTCACATGAATCAGCCACCAGCGCTGTATCATCAGCGAACAACAACTGACTCACTTCCCAAGCTCTCTCATCCCCAACAGACTTCATACTTGCCCCTCTTTCCAGGACTCTTGCATTTACCTCCCTAACAACCCCATCCATAAACAACTTAAACAACCATGGAGACATCACACACCCCTGCCGCAAACCTACATTCACTGAGAACCAATCACTTTCCTCTCTTCCTACACGTACACATGCCTTACATCCTCGATAAAAACTTTTCACTGCTTCTAACAACTTGCCTCCCACACCATATATTCTTAATACCTTCCACAGAGCATCTCTATCAACTCTATCATATGCCTTCTCCAGATCCATAAATGCTACATACAAATCCATTTGCTTTTCTAAGTATTTCTCACATACATTCTTCAAAGCAAACACCTGATCCACACATCCTCTACCACTTCTGAAACCGCACTGCTCTTCCCCAATCTGATGCTCTGTACATGCCTTCACCCTCTCAATCAATACCCTCCCATATAGTTTACCAGGAATACTCAACAAACTTATACCTCTGTAATTTGAGCACTCACTCTTATCCCCTTTGCCTTTGTACAATGGCACTATGCACGCATTCCGCCAATCCTCAGGCACCTCACCATGAGTCATACATACATTAAATAACCTTACCAACCAGTCAACAATACAGTCACCCCCTTTTTTAATAAATTCCACTGCAATACCATCCAAACCTGCTGCCTTGCCGGCTTTCATCTTCCGCAAAGCTTTTACTACCTCTTCTCTGTTTACCAAATCATTTTCCCTAACCCTCTCACTTTGCACACCACCACGACCAAAACACCCTATATCTGCCACTCTGTCATCAGACACATTCAACAAACCTTCAAAATACTCATTCCATCTCCTTCTCACATCACCACTACTTGTTATCACCTCCCCATTTACGCCCTTCACTGAAGTTCCCATTTGCTCCCTTGTCTTACGCACCCTATTTACCTCCTTCCAGAACATCTTTTTATTCTCCCTAAAATTTACTGATAGTCTCTCACCCCAACTCTCATTTGCCCTTTTTTTCACCTCTTGCACCTTTCTCTTGACCTCCTGTCTCTTTCTTTTATACTTCTCCCACTCAATTGCATTTTTTCCCTGCAAAAATCGTCCAAATGCCTCTCTCTTCTCTTTCACTAATACTCTTACTTCTTCATCCCACCACTCACTACCCTTTCTAAACAGCCCACCTCCCACTCTTCTCATGCCACAAGCATCTTTTGCGCAATCCATCACTGATTCCCTAAATACATCCCATTCCTCCCCCACTCCCCTTACTTCCATTGTTCTCACCTTTTTCCATTCTGTACACAGTCTCTCCTGGTACTTCCCCACACAGGTCTCCTTCCCAAGCTCACTTACTCTCACCACCTTCTTCACCCCAACATTCACTCCTCTTTTCTGAAAACCCTTACTAATCTTCACCTTAGCCTCCACAAGATAATGATCAGACATCCCTCCAGTTGCACCTCTCAGCACATTAACATCCAAAAGTCTCTCTTTCGCACGCCTGTCAATTAACACGTAATCCAATAACGCTCTCTGGCCATCTCTCCTGCTTACATAAGTATACTTATGTATATCTCGCTTTTTAAACCAGGTATTCCCAATCATCAGTCCTTTTTCAGCACATAAATCTACAAGCTCTTCACCATTTCCATTTACAACACTGAACACCCCATGCATACCAATTATTCCCTCAACTGCCACATTACTCACCTTTGCATTCAAATCACCCATCACTATAACCCGGTCTCGTGCATCAAAACCGCTAACACACTCATTCAGCTGCTCCCAAAACACTTGCCTCTCATGATCTTTCTTCTCATGCCCAGGTGCATATGCACCAATAATCACCCACCTCTCTCCATATATATATATATATATATATATATATATATATATTTTCTTTCTTTTAAACTATTCGCCATTTCCCGCGTTAGCGAGGTAGCGTTAAGAACAGAGGACTGGGCCTTTTTTGGAATATCCTCACCTGGCCCCCTCTGTTCCTTCTTTTGGAAAATCTAAAAAAAAACGAGAGGGGAGGATTTCCAGGCCCCCGCTCCCTCCCCTTTTAGTCGCCTTCTACGACATGCAGGGAATACGTGGGAAGTATTCTTAATCCCTTATCCCCAGGGATATATATATATATATATATATATATATATATATATATATATATATATATATATATATATATATATATATATATATATATATTTTTATTTCCCTAACCCTCTCACTTTGCACACCACCTCGACCAAAACACCCTATATCTGCCACTCTATCATCAAACACATTCAACAAACCTTCAAAATACTCACTCCATCTCCTTCTCACATCACCACTACTTGTTATCACCTCCCCATTTGCGCCCTTTACTGAAGTTCCCATTTGCTCCCTTGTCTTACGCACTTTATTTACCTCCTTCCAGAACATCTTTTTATTCTCCCTAAAATTTAATGATACTCTCTCACCCCAACTCTCATTTGCCCTTTTTTTCACCTCTTGCACCTTTCTCTTGACCTCCTGTCTCTTTCTTTTATACATCTCCCACTCAATTGCATTTTTTCCCTGCAAAAATTATCCAAATGCCTCTCTCTTCTCTTTCACTAATACTCTTACTTCTTCATCCCACCACTCACTACCCTTTCTAATCAACCCATCTCCCACTCTTCTCATGCCACAAGCATCTTTTGCGCAATCCATCACTGATTCCCTAAATACATCCCATTCCTCCCCCACTCCCCTTACTTCCATTGTTCCATTGGTAAACAGAGAAGAGGTAGTAAAAGCTTTGCGGAAGATGAAAGCCGGCAAGGCAGCAGGTTTGGATGGTATTGCAGTGGAATTTATTAAAAAAGGGGGTGACTGTATTGTTGACTGGTTGGTAAGGTTATTTAATGTATGTATGACTCATGGTGAGGTGCCTGAGGATTGGCGGAATGCGTGCATAGTGCCATTGTACAAAGGCAAAGGGGATAAGAGTGAGTGCTCAAATTACAGAGGTATAAGTTTGTTGAGATTTCCTGGTAAATTATATGGGAGGGTATTGATTGAGAGGGTGAAGGCATGTACAGAGCATCAGATTGGGGAAGAGCAGTGTGGTTTCAGAAGTGGTAGAGGATGTGTGGATCAGGTGTTTGCTTTGAAGAATGTATGTGAGAAATACTTAGAAAAGCAAATGGATTTGTATGTAGCATTTATGGATCTGGAGAAGGCATATGATAGAGTTGATAGAGATGCTCTGTGGAAGGTATTAAGAATATATGGTGTGGGAGGCAAGTTGTTAGAAGCAGTGAAAAGTTTTTATCGAGGATGTAAGGCATGTGTACGTGTAGGAAGAGAGGAAAGTGATTGGTTCTCAGTGAATGTAGGTTTGCGGCAGGGGTGTGTGATGTCTCCATGGTTGTTTAATTTGTTTATGGATGGGGTTGTTAGGGAGGTGAATGCAAGAGTTTTGGAAAGAGGGGCAAGTATGAAGTCTGTTGGGGATGAGAGAGCTTGGGAAGTGAGTCAGTTTTTGTTCGCTGATGATACAGCGCTGGTGGCTGATTCATGTGAGAAACTGCAGAAGCTGGTGACTGAGTTTGGTAAAGTGTGTGAAAGAAGAAAGTTAAGAGTAAATGTGAATAAGAGCAAGGTTATTAGGTACAGTAGGGTTGAGGGTCAAGTCAATTGGGAGGTGAGTTTGAATGGAGAAAAACTGGAGGAAGTGAAGTGTTTTAGATATCTGGGAGTGGATCTGGCAGCGGATGGAACCATGGAAGCGGAAGTGGATCATAGGGTGGGGGAGGGGGCGAAAATTCTGGGAGCCTTGAAGAATGTGTGGAAGTCGAGAACATTATCTCGGAAAGCAAAAATGGGTATGTTTGAAGGAATAGTGGTTCCAACAATGTTGTATGGTTGCGAGGCGTGGGCTATGGATAGAGTGGTGCGCAGGAGGATGGATGTGCTGGAAATGAGATGTTTGAGGACATTGTGTGGTGTGAGGTGGTTTGATCAAGTAAGTAACGTAAGGGTAAGAGAGATGTGTGGAAATAAAAAGAGCGTGGTTGAGAGAGCAGAAGAGGGTGTTTTGAAATGGTTTGGGCACATGGAGAGAATGAGTGAGGAAAGATTGACCAAGAGGATATATGTGTCGGAGGTGGAGGGAACGAGGAGAAGAGGGAGACCAAATTGGAGGTGGAAAGATGGAGTGAACAAGATTTTGTGTGATCGGGGCCTGAACATGCAGGAGGGTGAAAGGAGGGCAAGGAATAGAGTGAATTGGAGCGATGTGTTATACCGGGGTTGACGTG
This sequence comes from Panulirus ornatus, assembly GCF_036320965.1. Taxonomy (NCBI): domain Eukaryota; kingdom Metazoa; phylum Arthropoda; class Malacostraca; order Decapoda; family Palinuridae; genus Panulirus; species Panulirus ornatus. Next base: position 43,439,048 of record NC_092224.1, read on the forward strand.
CTGTCAGTGGATTGAATCAGGGCATGTGAAGCGTCTGGGGTAAACCATGGAAATCTGTGTAGGTATGTATATTTGCGTGTGTGGACGTATGTATATACATGTGTATGGGGGTGGGTTGGGCCATTTCTTTCGTCTGTTTCCTTGCCCTACCTCGCAAACGCGGGAGACAGCGACAAAGCAAAAAAAGAAAATATATATTTTTATATTTATTTTGCTTTGTCGCAGTCTCCTGCGTTTGCGAGGTTGCACAAGGAAACAGACAAAAGAAATGGCCCAACCCACCCCTATACACATGTATATACATACACGTCCACACACGCAAATATACATATCCATACATCTCAATGTACACGTATATATACACACACAGACATACATATATACACATGCGCGCAATTCACATTGTCTGCCTTTATTCATTCCCATCGCCACCTTGCCACACATGGAATAACATCCCCCTCCCCCCTCATGTGTGCGAGGTAGCGCTAGGAAACGACAACAAAGGCCCCATTCGTTTACACTCAGTCTCTAGGTGTCATGCAATAATTCCCGAACCACAGCTCCCTTTCCACATCCAGGCCCCTCAGAATTTTCCATGGTTTACCCCATACACTTCACATGCCCTGATTCAATCCATTGACAGCACGTCGATCCTGGTATACCACATCGATCCAGTTCACTCTATTCCTTGCCCGTCTTTCACCCTCCTGCATGTTCAGGCCCCGATCACTCAAAAACTTTTTCACTCCATCTTTCCACCTCCAATTTGGTCTCCCACTTCTCCTCATTCCCTCCACCTCCGACACATATATCCTCTTGGTCAATCTTTCCTCACTCATTCTCTCCATGTGCCCAAACCATTTCAAAACACCCTCTTCTGCTCTCTCAACCACGCTCTTTTTATTTCCACACATCTCTCTTACCCTTACATTACTTACTCGATCAAACCACCTCACACCACATATTGTCCTCAAACATCTCATTTCCAGCACATCCACCCTCCTGTGCACAACTCTATCCATAGCCTACGCCTCGCAACCATACAACATTGTTGGAACCACTATTCCTTCAAACATACCCATTTTTGCTTTCCGAGATAATGTTCTCGACTTCCACACATTCTTCAAGGCTCCCAGGATTTTTGCCCCCTCCCCCACCGTATGATTCACTTCCGCTTCCATGGTTCCATCCGCTGCCAGATCCACTCCCAGATATCTAAAACACTTTACTTCTTCCAGTTTTTCTCCATTCAAACTTACCTCCCAATTGACTTGACCCTCAACCCTACTTTACCTAATAACCTTGCTCTTATTCACAGTTACTCTTAGCTTTCTTCTTTCACACACTTTACCAAACTCAGTCACCAGCTTCTGCAGTTTCTCACATGAATCAGCCACCAGTGCTGTATGATCAGCGAACAACAACTGACTCACTTCCCAAGCTCTCTCATCCCCAACAGACTTCATACTTGCCCCTCTTTCCAAAACTCTTGCATTCACCTCCCTAACAACCCATCCATAAACAAATTAAACAACAATGGAGACATCACACACCCCTGCTGCAAACCTACATTCACTGAGAACCAATCACTTTCCTCTCTTCCTACATGTACACATGCCTTACATCCTCGATAAAAACTTTTCACTGCTTCTAACAACTTGCCTCCCACACCATATATTCTTAGTACCTTCCACAGAGCATCTCTATCAACTCTATCATATGCCTTCTCCAGATCCATAAATGCTACATACAAATCCATTTGCTTTTCTAAGTATTTCTCACATACATTCTTCAAAGCAAACACCTGATCCACACATCCTCTACCACTTCTGAAACCACACTGCTCTTCCCCAATCTGATGCTCTGTACATGCCTTCACCCTGTCAATCAATACCCTCCCATATAATTTACCAGGAATACTCAACAAACTTATACCTCTGTAATTTTAGCACTCACTCCTATCCCCTTTGCCTTTATACAATGGCACTATGCATGCATTCCGCCAATCGTCAGGTACCTCACCATGAATCATACATACATTGAATAACCTTACCAACCAGTCAACAATACAGTCACCCCCTTTTTTAATAAATTCCACTGCAGTACCATCCAAAGTTACTGCCTTGCCGGCTTTCATCTTCCGCAAAGCTTTTACTACCTCTTCTCTGTTTACCAAATCATTTTCCCTAACCCTCTCACTTTGCACACCATATATATATATATGAGGCAAGTGTTTTGGGAGCAGCTGAATGAGTGTGTTAGTGGTTTTGATGCACGAGACCGGGTTATAGTGATGGGTGATTTGATTGCAAAGGTGAGTAATGTGGCAGTTGAGGGAGTAATTGGTATACATGGGGTGTTCAGTGTTGTAAATGGAAATGGTGAAGAGCTTGTAGATTTATGGTCTGAAAAAGGACTGATGATTGGGAATACCTGGTTTAAAAAGTGAGATATACATAAGTATACTTATGTAAGTAGGAGAGATGGCCAGAGAGCGTTATTGGATTACGTGTTAATTGACAGGCACGCGAAAGAGAGACTTTTGGATGTTAATGTGCTGAGAGGTGCAACTGGAGGGATGTCTGATCATTATCTTGTGGAGGCTAAGGTGAAGATTTGTATGGGTTTTCAGAAAAAAAAGAGTGAATGTTGGGGTGAAGAGGGTGGTGAGAGTAAGTGAGCTTGGGAAGGAGACTTGTGTGAGGAAGTACCAGGAGAGACTGAGTACAGAATGGAAAAAGGTGAGAACAATGGAAGTAAGGGGAGTGGAGGAGGAATGGGATGTATTTAGGGAATCAGTGATGGATTGCGCAAAAGATGCCTGTGGCATGAGAAGAGTGGGAGGTGGGTTGATTAGAAAGTGTAGTGAGTGGTGGGATGAAGAAGTAAGAGTATTAGTGAAAGAGAAGAGAGAGGCATTTGGACGATTTTTGCAGGGAAAAAATGCAGTTGAGTGGGAGACGATTAAAGAAAGAGACAGGAGGTCAAGAGAAAGGTGCAAGAGGTGAAAAAAAGGGCAAATGATAGTTGGGGTGAGAGAGTATCATTAAATTTTAGGGAGAATAAAAAGATGTTCTGGAAGGAGGTAAATAAAGTGCGTAAGACAAGGGAGCAAATGGGAACTTCAGTGAAGGGCGCAAATGGGGAGGTGATAACAAGTAGTGGTGATGTGAGAAGGAGATGGAGTGAGTATTTTGAAGGTTTTTTGAATGTGTTTGATGATAGAGTGGCAGATATAGGGTGTTTTGGTCGAGGTGGTGTGCAAAGTGAGAGGGTTAGGGAAAATGATTTGGTAAACAGAGAAGAGGTAGTAAAAGCTTTGCGGAAGATGAAAGCCGGCAAGGCAGCAGGTTTGGATGGTATTGCAGTGGAACTTATTAAAATAGGGGGTGACTGTATTGTTGACTGGTTGGTAAGGTTATTTAATGTATGTATGACTCATGGTGAGGTGCCTGAGCATTGGCGGAATGCGTGCATAGTGCCATTGTACAAAGGCAAAGGGGATAAGAGTGAGTGCTCAAATTACAGAGGTATAAGTTTGTTGAGTATTCCTGGTAAATTATATGGGAGGGTATTGATTGAGAGGGTGAAGGCATGTACAGAGCATCAGATTGGGGAAGAGCAGTGTGGTTTCAGAAATGGTTGAGGATGTGTGGATCAGGTGTTTGCTTTGAAGAATGTATGTGAGAAATACTTAGAAAAGCAAATGGATTTGTATGTATCATTTATGGATCTGGAGAGGGCATATGATAGAGTTGATAGAGATGCTCTGTGGAAGGTATTAAGAATATATGGTGTGGGAGGCAAGTTGTTAGAAGCAGTGAAAAGTTTTTATCGAGGATGTAAGGTATGTGTACGTGTAGGAAGAGAGGAAAGTGATTGGTTGTTAGTGAATGTAGGTTTGCGGCAGGGGTGTTTGATGTCTCCATGGTTGTTTAATTTGTTTATGGATGGGGTTGTTAGGGAGGTGAATGCAAGAGTTTTGGAAAGAGGGGCAAGTATGAAGTCTGTTGGGGACGAGAGAGCTTGGGAAGTGAGTCAGTTTTTGTTCGCTGATGATACAGCGCTGGTGGCTGATTCATGTGAGAAACTGCAGAAGCTGGTGAATGAGTTTGGTAAAGTGTGTGAAAGAAGAAAGTTAAGAGTAAATGTGAATAAGAGCAAGGTTATTAGGTACAGTAGGGTTGAGGGTCAATTCAATTGGGAGGTGAGTTTGAATGGAGAAAAACTGGAGGAAGTGAAGTGTTTTAGATATTTGGGAGTGGATCTGGCAGCGGATGGAACCATGGAAGCGGAAGTGGATCATAAGGTGGGGGAGGGGGTGAAAATTCTGGGAGCCTTGAAGAATGTGTGGAAGTCGAGAACATTATCTCGGAAAGCAAAAATGGGTATGTTTGAAGGAATAGTGGTTCCAACAATGTTGTATGGTTGCGAGGCGTGGGCTATGGATAGAGTTGTGCGCAGGAGGATGGATGTGCTGGAAATGAGATGTTTGAGGACAATGTGTGGTGTGAGGTGGTTTGATCGAGTAAGTAACGTAAGGGTAAGAGAGATGTGTGGAAATAAAAAGAGCGTGGTTGAGAGAGCAGAAGAGGGTGTTTTGAAATGGTTTGGGCACATGGAGAGAATGAGTGAGGAAAGATTGACCAAGAGGATATATGTGTCGGAGGTGGAGGGAACGAGGAGAAGAGGGAGACCAAATTGGAGGTGGAAAGATGGAGTGAAAAAGATCTTGTGCGATCGGGGCCTGAACATGCAGGAGGATGAAAGGAGGGCAAGGAATAGAGTGAATTGGAGCGATGTGGTATACCGGGGTTGACGTGCTGTCAGTGGATTGAATCGGGGCATGTGAAGCATCTGGGGTAAACCATGGAAAGCTGTGTAGGTATGTATATTTGCGTGTGTGGACGTATGTACATACATGTGTATGGGGATGGGTTGGGCCATTTGTTTCGTCTGTTTCCTTGCGCTACCTCGCAAACGCGGGAGACAGCGACAAAGCAAAAAAAAATATATATATATATATATATATATATATATATATATATATATATATATATATATATATATATATATTTATTCTTTTTATTTTGCTTTGTCGCTGTCTTTCGCATTTGCGAGGTAGCGCAAGGAAACAGACAAAAGAAATGGCCCAACCCACCCCCATATACATGTATATACATACACGTCCACACACGGAAATATACATATATACATACCTATACATCTCAATGTACACATATATATATACACACATAGACACATACATATATACCCATGCACACAATTCACACTGTCTGCCTTTATTCATTCCCATCGCCTCCTCGCCACACATGGAATACCATCCCCCTCCCCCCTCATGTGTGCGAGGTAGCGCTAGGAAAAGACAACGAAGGCCCCATTCGTTCACACTCAGTTCTAGCTGTCATGCAATAATGCCCAAAACCACAGCTCCCTCTCCACATCCAGGCCCCACACAACTTTCCATTGTTTACCCCAGATGCTTCACATCCCCTGATTCAATCCACTGACAGCACGTCAATCCCGGTATACCACATCGATCCAATTCACTCTATTCCTTGCCCGCCTTTCACCCTCCTGCATGTTCAGGCCCCGATCACTCAAAATCTTTTTCACTCCATCTTTCCACCTCCAATTTGGTCTCTCACTTCTCCTCGTTCCCTCCACCTCCGACACATATATCCTCTTGGTCAATCTTTCCTCACTCATTCTCTCCATGTGCCCAAACCATTTCAAAACACCCTCTTCTGCTCTCTCAACCACGCTCTTTTTATTTCCACACATCTCTCTTACCCTTACTTTACTTACTCGATCAAACCACCTCACACCACACATTGTCCTCAAACATCTCATTTCCAGCACATCCACCTTCCTGCGCACAAGTCTATCCATAGCCCACGCCTCACAACCATACAACATTGTTGGAACCACTATTCCTTCAAACATACCCATTTTTGCTTTCCAAGATAATGTTCTCGACTTCCACACATTCTTCAAGGCTCCCAGGATTTTTGCCCCCTCCCCCACCCTATGATTCGCTTCCGCTTCCATGGTTCCATCCGCTGCCAGATCCACTCCCAGATATCTAAAACACTTTACTTCCTCCAGTTTTTCTCCATTCAAACTTACCTCCCAATTGACTTGACCCTCAACCCTACTGCACCATATAACCTTGCTCTTATTCACATTTACTCTTAACTTTCTTCTTTCACACATTTTACCAAACTCAGTCACCAGCTTCTGCAGTTTCTCACATGAATCAGCCACCGGCGCTGTATCATCAGCGAACAAAAACTGACTCACTTCCCAAGCTCTCTCATCCCCAACAGACTTCATACTTGCCCCTCTTTCCAAAACTCTTGCATTCACCTCCCTAACAACCCCATCCATAAACAAATTAAACAACCATGGAGACATCACACACCCCTGCCGCAAACCTACATTCACTGAGAACCAATCACTTTCCTCTCTTCCTACACGTACACATGCCTTACATCCTCGATAAAAACTTTTCACTGCTTCTAACAACTTGCCTCCCACACCATATATTCTTAATACCTTCCACAGAGCATCTCTATCAACTCTATCATATGCCTTCTCCAGATCCATAAATGCTACATACAAATCCATTTGCTTTTCTAAGTATTTCTCACATACATTCTTCAAAGCAAACACCTGATCCACACATCCTCTACCACTTCTGAAACCACACTGCTCTTCCCCAATCTGATGCTCTGTACATGCCTTCACCCTCTCAATCAATACCCTCCCATATAATTTCCCAAGAATACTCAACAAACTTATACCTCTGTAATTTGAGCATTCACCTTTATCCCCTTTGCTTTTGTACAATGGCACTATGCATGCATTCTGCCAATCCTCAGGCACCTGACCATGAGTCATACATACATTAAATATCCTTACCAACCAGTCAACAACGCAGTCACCCACTTTTGTAATAAATCCCACTGCAATACCATCCAAACCTTCTGCCTTGCCAGCTTTCATCATCTGCAAAGGTTTTACTACCTCTTCTCAGTTTACCAAATCATTCTCCCTAACCCTCTCACTTCGCACACCACCTCGACCAAAACACCCTATATAAGGCACTCTTATCATCTAACACATTCAACAACCCTTCAAAATACTCACTCCTCCTTCTCACATGACCACTACTTGTTATCACCTCCCCATTAGCCCCCTTCACCGATGTTCCCATTTGTTTCCTTGTCTTATGCACTTTATTTACCTCCTACCAAAATATCTTTTTATTTATTTATTTATTTATTTTGCTTTGACGCTGTCTCCCGCGTTAGCGAGGTAGTGTAAGGAAACGATGAAAGAATGGCCCAACCCACCCACATACACATGTATATACATACACGTCCACGCATGCAAATATACATACATATACATCTCAATGTACACATATATATATATACACAGAGACATATACATATATACAATGTACATAATTTATACTGTCTGCCTTCATTTATTCCCATCGCCACCTCGCCATACGTGGAATAAGAACCCCCTCCCCCCTCATGTGTGCGAGGTAGCGCTAGGAAAAGACAACAAAGGCCCCATTCGTTCACACTCAGTCTCTAGCTGTCATGTAATAATGCACAGAAACCACAGCTCCCTTTCCACATCCAGGCCCCACACAACTTTCCATGGTTTACCCCAGACGCTTCACATGCCCAGGTTCAATCCATTGACAGCACGTCAACCCCGGTATACCACGTCGTTCCAATTCACTCTATTCCTTGCCCACCTTTCACCCTCCTGCATGTTCAGGCCCTGATCACTCAAAATCTTTTTCACTCCATCTTTCCACCTCCAATTTGGTCTCCCATTTCTCGTTCCCTCCACCTCTGACACATATATCCTCTTGGTCAATCTTTCCTCACTTATTCTCTCCATGTGACCAAACCATTTCAAAACACCCTCTTCTGCTCTCTCAACCACATTCTTTTTATTTCCACACATCTCTCTTACCCTTACATTACTTACTCGATCAAACCACCTCACACCACATAATGTCCTCAAACATCTCATTTCCAGCACATCCACCCTCCTGCACACAACTCTATCCATAGCCCACCCCTCGCAGCCATACAACATTGTTGGAACCACTATTTCTTCAAACATACCCTTTTTGCTGTGCGAGACAATGTTCTTGACTTCCAAACATTCTTCAAGGCTCCCAGAATGTTTGCCCCCTTCCCCCACCCTATGATTCACTTCCACTTCCATGGTTCCATCTGCTGCCAGATCCACTCCCAGATATCTAAAACACTTTACTTCCTCCAGTTTTTCTCCATTCAAACTTACCTCCCAATTGACATGACCCTCAACCCTACTGTACCTAATAACCTTGCTCTTATTCACATTTACTCTTAACTTTCTTCTTTCACACACTTTACCAAACTCAGTCACCAGCTTCTGCAGTTTCTCACATGAATCAGCCACCAGCGCTGTATCATCAGCGAACAACAACTGACTCACTTCTCAAGCTCTCTCATCCACAACAGACTGCATACTTGCCCCTCTTTCCAAAACTCTTGTATTCACCTCCCTAACAACCCCATCCATAAACAAATTAAACAACCATGGAGACATCACACACCCCTGCTGCAAACCTACATTCACTGAGAACCAATCACTTTCCTCTCTTCCTACACATACACATACCTTACATCCTCGATAAAAACTTTTCACTGCTTCTTACAACTTGCCTCCCACACCATATATTCTTCGTACCTTCCACAGAGCATCTCTATCAACTCTATCATATGCATTCTTCAGATCCATAAATGCTACATACAAATCCATTTGCTTTTCTAAGTATTTCTCATACATTCTTCAAAGCAAACACCTGATCCACACATCCTCTACCACTTCTGAAACCACACTGCTCTTCCCCAATCTGATGCTCTGTACATGCCTTCACCCTCTCAATCAATACCCTCCCATATAATTTACCAGGAATACTCAGCAATCTTATACCTCTGTAATTTGAGCACTTACTCTTATCCCCTTTGCCTTTGTACAATGGCACTATGCAAGCATTCTGCCAATCCTCAGGCACCTCACCATGAATCATACGTACATTAAATAACCTTACCAACCAGTCAACAATACAGTCACCCCCTTTTTCAATAAATTCCACTGCAATACCATCCAAACCTTCTGCCTTGCCGGCTTTCATCTTCCGCAAAGCTTTTACTACCTCTTCTCTGTTTACCAAATCATTTTCCCTAACCCTCTCACTTTGCACACCACCTCGACCAGAACACCTTATATCTGCCACTCTATCATCAAACACATTCAACAAACCCTCAAAATACTCACTCCATCTCCTCCTCAAATCACCACTACTTGTTATCACCTCCCCATTAGCCCCCTTCACTGAAGTTCCCATTTGTTCCCTTGTTTTATGCACTTTATTTACTCCTTCCAAAACATATTTTTATTCTCTCTAAAATTTAATGATACTCTCTTACCCCAACTCTCTTTTGCCTTCTTTTTCAACTTTTGCACCTTTCTCTTGACTTCCTGCCTCTTTCTTTTATACATCTCCCAGTCATTTGCACTGTTTCCCTGCAAAAATTGTCGAAATGCCTCGCCCTTCTCTTTCACTAATAATCTTACTTCTTCATCCCTACACTCACTACCCTTTCTAATCTTCCCACCTCCCACACTTCTCATGCCACGAGCATCTTTTGTGCAAGCCATCACTGCTTTCCTAAATACATCCCATTCCTCCCCCACTCCCTTTACGTCCTTTGCTCTCACCTTTTTCCATTCTTCAATCATTTTCTCCTGGTACCTCCTCACACAAGTTTCCTTTTCAAGCTCACTTACTCTCACCACTCTCTTCACCCCAACATTCTCTCTTCTTTTCTGAAAACCTCTACAAAACTTCACCTTCGCCTCCACAAGATAATGTCAGACATCCCTCCAGTTACACCTCTCAGCACGTAAACATGCAAAAGTCTCTTTCACATGCCAGTTAATTAACACGTAATCCGCTAATGCTCTCTGGCCAATTCTCCTACTTACATACGTATAATTATGTATATCTCTCTTTTTAAACCAGGTATTCCCATTTGCCAGTCCTTTTTCAGCGCACAAATCTACAAGCTCTTCACTATTTCCATTTACAACACTGAACACCCCATGTACACCGATTATTCCCTCAACTGCCACATTACTCTCTTTTGCATTCAATTCACCCGTCACTATAACCCAGTCTCGTGCATCAAAACTACTGAGACACTCACTCTGCTGCCCCCAAAACACTTGCCTCTCATGATCTTTCTTCTCATGCTCAGGTGCATAGGCACCAATAATCACCCATCTCTCTCCATCCACTTTCAGTTTTACCCATATCAATCCAGAGTTTAATTTCTTACACTCTATCACATACTCCCACCACTCCCGTTTCAGTACTGCTACTCCTTCCCTTGCTCTTTTCCTCTCATCAACCCCTAACTTTACTCCCAAAACATTCCCAAGCCACTCTTCTCCTTTACCCTTGAGCTTCATTTCCCCTCAGAGCCAAATCATCCAGGTTCCTTTCCTCAAACATACTACCTATTTCTCGTTTTTTCTCATCTTGGTTACATCCACACACATTTAGACACCCCAATCTGAGCGTTCGAGGAGGATGAGCACTCCCTGCATGACTCCTTCTGTTTTCCTTTTAGAAAGTTAAAATATAAGGAGGGGAGGGTTTCTAGCTCCCCCCTCCCATCCCCTTTAGTAGCCTTCTATGAGTCCACGGGGAAAATGAAAGAATATGTTATGAAGTGCCATTTCGTGTAATAATCACATCGTCAGGGGAGACACGAGAGAAATATAAGTCAGTTGATATGCAACGAAGAGATGTAGCAAGGACGCCATTTTGTAAATGTGATTGTCCAAGACAGACAACGAGCTTATAAACTTACTATGTGGACAAGAAGGTGAATTGTTTACAAATTTTATCAATGAAGTTATCCAACGGTTTGGGAATGTCTTGGGAGTAAAGTCAGTGGTTAGTGAGAGGACTAGAGCAAGGGAAGGAGTAGCACTACTCCTGAAACAGGAGTGGTGGGAGTATGTGATAGAGTGTAAGAAAGTAAATTCTCGATTGATATGGGTAAAACTGAAAGTGGATGGAGAGAAATGGGTGATTATTGGTGCATATGCACCTAGGCATGAGAAGAAAGATCATGAGAGGCAAGTGTTTTGGGAGCAGCTGAGTTAGTAGTGTTAGTAGTTTTGATGCCCGAGACCAGCTTATAGTGATGGGTGATTTGAATGCAAAGGTGAGTAATGTGGCAGTTGTGGGAATAATTGGTATACATGGGGTGTTCAGTGTTGTAAATGGAAATGGTGAAGAGCTTGTAGATTTATGTGCTGAAAAAGGACTGGTAATTGGGAATACCTAGTTTAAAAAGAGAGATATACATAAGTATTAAGTATACATATGTAAGTAGGAGAGATGGCCAGAGAGCATGATTGGATTACGCGTTAATTGATAGGTGTGTGAGAGAGACTTTTGGATGATAATGTGCTGAGAGGTGCAACTGGAGGGATGTCTGATCATTATCTTGTGGAGGCTAGGGTGAAGATTTGTAAAGGTTTTCAGAAAAGAAGAGAGAATGTTGGGGTGAAAAGAGTGGTGAGAATAAGTGAGCTTGGGAAGGAGACTTGTGTGAGGAAGTACCAGTAGAGACTGAGTACAGAATGGAAAAAGGTGAGAACAAAGGACATAAGGGGAGTGGGGGAGGAATGGTATTTATTTATTGAAGCAGTGATGGCTTGCGCAAAAGATGCTTGTGGCGTGAGAAGCGTGGGAGGTGGGCAGATTAGAAAGGGTAGTGAGTGGTGGGATGAAGAAGTAACATTATTAGTGAAAGAGAAGAGAGAGGCATTTGGACGATTTTTGCAGGGAAATAATGCAAATGAGTGGGAGATGTATAAAAGAAAGAGGCAGGAGGTCAAGAGAAAGTTGCAATAGGTGAAAAAGAGGTCAAATGAGAGTTAGGGTGAGAGAGTATCATTAAATTTTAGGGAGAATAAAAAGATGTTTTGAAAGGAAGTAAATAAAGTGCGTAAAACAAGGGAACAAATGGGAACTTCAGTGAAGGGGGCTAATGGGGAGGTGATAACAAGTAGTGGTGATGTGAGGAGATGGAGTGAGTATTTTGAAGGTTTGTTAAATGTGTTTGATGATAGAGTGGCAGATAAAGGGTGTTTTGGTCGAGGTGGTGCGCAGAGTGAGAGGGTTAGTGAGAATGATTTGGTAAACAGAGAAGAGGTAGTAAAAGCTTTACGGAAGATGAAAGCCGGCAAGGCAGCGGGTTTGGATGGTATTGCAGTGGAATTTATTAAAGAAAGGGGGTGACTGTATTGTTGACTGGTTGGTAAGGTTATTTAATGTATGTATGACTCATGGGGAGGTGCCTGAGGATTGGCAGAATGCTTGCATAGTGCCATTGTACGAAGGCAAAGGGGATAAAAGTGAGTGCTCAAATTACAGAGGTATAAGTTTGTTGAGTATTCCTTGGACATTATATGGGAGGGTATTGATTGAGAGGGTGAAGGCATGTACAGAGCATCAGATTGGGGAAGAGCAGTGTGGTTTCAGAAGTGGTAGAGGATGTGTGGATCAGGTGTTTGCTTTGAAGAATGTATGTGAGAAATACTTAGAAAAGCAAATGGATTTGTATGTAGCATTTATGGATCTGGAGAAGGCATATAGAGTTAATAGAGATGCTCTGTGGAAGGTATTAATATATGGTGTGGGAGGCAAGTTGTTAGAAGCAGTGAAAAGTTTTTATCGAGGATGTAAGACATGTGTACATGTAGGAAGAGAGGAAAGTGATTGGTTCTCAGTGAATGTAGGTTTGTGGCAGGGGTGTGTGATGTCATCATGGTTGTTTAATTTGTTTATGGATGGGGTTGTTAGGGAGGTGAATGCAAGAGTTTTGGAAAGAGGGGCAAGTGTGCAGTCTGTTGTGGATGAGAGAGCTTGGGAAGTGATTCAGTTGTTGTTTGCTGATGATACAGCGCTGGTGGCTGAATCGTGTGAGAAACTGCAGAAGCTGGTGACTGAGTTTGGTAAAGTGTGTGAAATAAGAAAGCTGAGAGTAAATGTGAATAAGAGCAAGGTTAGTAGGTACAGTAGGGTTGAGAGCAAGTCAATTGGGAGGTAAGTTTGAATGGAGAAAAACTGGAGGAAGTAAAGTGTTTTAGATATCTGGGAGTGGATTTGGCAGCGGATGGAACCATGGAAGCGGAAGTGAATCATAGGGTGGGGGAGGGGGCGAAAGTTGTGGGAGCATTGAAGAATGTGTGGAAGTTGAGAATATTATCTCGGAAACCAAAAATGGGTATGTTTGAAGGAATAGTGGTTCCAACAATGTTATATGGTTGCGAGGCATGGGCTATAGATAGAGTTGTGCGGAGGATGGTGGATGTGCTGGAAATGAGATGTATTAGGACAATATGTGGTGTGAGGTGGTTTGATCGAGTAAGTAATAATAGGGTAAGAGAGATGTGTGGTAATGAAAAGAGTGTGGTTGAGAGAGCAGAAGAGGGTGTTTTGAAATGGTTTGGGCACATGGAGAGAATGAGTGAGGAAAGATTGACCAAGAGGATATATGTGTCAGAGGTGGAGGGAATGAGAAGTGGGAGACCAAATTGGAGGTGGAAAGATGGAGTGAAAAAGATTTTGAGTGATCGGGGCCTGATCATGCAGGAGGGTGAAAAGCCTGCAAGGAATAGAGTGAATTGGAACGATGTGGTATACAAGGGTTGACGTGTTGTCAATGGATTGAACCAGGGCATGTGAAGCGTCAGGGGTAAACCATGGAAAGTTGTGTGGGGCCTGGATGTGGAAAAGGAGGTGTGGTTTCAGTACCTTATTACAAGACAGCTAGAGACTGAGTGTGAACGAATGTGGCCTTTGTTGTCTTTTCCTATCACTACCTCACGCACATGAGGGGGGAGGGGGTTATTATATCATGTGTGGCGGGGTGGCGAAGGAATGAATTGAGGCAGACGGTATGAATTATGTACATGTGTATATATGTATATGTCTGTGTGTGTATATATATGTATACATTGAGATGTGTAGGTATGTATATGTGCGTGTGTGGACGTGTATGTATATACATGTGTATGTGGGTGGGTTGGGCCATTCTTTTGTCTGTGTCCTTGCGCTACTTCACTGACGCAGGAGACAGTGACAACGCAAAACAAATAAATGAGATATAATATTAAGGTTATAATTCTTTGTGTATTTGATCATAGATGATCTTCCTCAAACATACTACCTAGCTCTCCTTTTTTCTCATCTTGGTTACATCCACACACATTTAGACACCCCAATCTGAGCCTTCAAGGAGGATGAACACTACCTGCATGACTACTTCTGTTTCTTCTTTAAAGAGTTAGAATACAAATGCATGCATAGTGTCACTGTACAAAGGCAAAGGAGATAAAGGTGAGTGTTCAAATTACAGAGGAATAAGTTTCTTGAGTATTCCTGTGAAATTATATGGGACTCTATTGATTGAGAGGGGGATTGGGGATGACCAGTGTGGTTTCAGAAGTGGAGGAGGATGTGTGGATTATTTGTTAGCTCTGAAGAATGTATGTGAGAAATACTTAGAAAAGTAGATGGATTTGTATGTAACATTTATGGATCTGGATAAGGCATATGATAGAGTTTATAGAGATGCTCTGTGGAAGGTATTAAGAGTATATGGTGTGGGAAGTAAGCTGCTAGAAGCAGTGAAAAGTTTTTATCCAGGATGTAAGGCTGTACTAGTAGGAAGAGAGGAAAGTGATTGGTTCCCAGTGAATGTTGGTTTGTGGCAGGGCTATGTGATGTCTCCATGGTTGCTTAATTTGTTTATGGATGTGGTTGTTAAGGAGGTGAATGGAAGAGTTTTGGAGAGAGGGGCAAAAATGCAATCTGTTGTGGATGAGAGGGCTAAGGAAGAGGGTCAGTTGTTATTCGCTGATGATATAGCGCTTGTGGCTGATTCGGGTGAGAAACTGCATAAGTTGGTGACTGACTTTGGTAAAGTGTGTGTAAGAAGAAAGTTGAGAGTAAACATGAATAAGAGCAAAGTTATTAGGTTTGGTAGGGTTGAGGGACAAGTCAGTTGGGAGGTAAGTTTGAATGGAGAAGAACTGGAGGAAGTGATTTTTTTTTTTTTTTTTTTTTTTTTTTTTTTTTTTTTGGTATCTGGGAGTGGATTTGGCAGCTGAAGGAACCATGGAAGTGGAAGTGAGTCACAGGGTGGGGGAGGGGATGAAGATTCTGGAAGTGTTGAAGAATATGTGGAAGGCGAGACCTTTATCTCGGAGAGCTAAAATGGGCATGCTCGAATGAATACTGGATCCAATAGTGTTATATGGTTGTGAGGCATGGGCTATGGATAAGGTTGTGCAGAGGAGGGTGGATGTATTAGAAATGAGATGTTTGAGGACAAAATGTGGTGTGAGGTGGTTTGATTGAGTAAGTAATGAAAGGGTAAGAGAGATGTGTGGTAATAAAAAGTGTGGTTGAGAGAGCAGAGGAGGGAGTATTGAAATGGTTTGGTCACATGGAGAGAATGAGTGAGGAAAAATTGACAAGGAGGATATGTTTGTCTGAGGTGGAGGGAGTGAGGAGAAGTAGGAGACCAAGTTTTGAGGTGGAAGGATGGAGTGAAAATGATTTTTAGCGATTGCAGCCTGACATACAGGATGGAGAAAGGTGTGCAAGGAATTGAGTGAATTGGAATGATGTGGTATAATGGGGTCGACGTGCTGTCAATGGATTGACCCAGGGCATGTGAAGTGTCTGGTGTAAACCATGGAAAGTTTTGTAGGGCCTGGATGCGGAAAGGGAGTTGTGGTTTCGGTGCATTACACATGACAGCTAGAGACTGAGTGTGAACGAATGTTGGCTTTGTTGTCTTTCAAGCACTACCTCGCGCGCATGCGGGGGGAGGGGGGTGCCATTTCATGTGTGGCGTGGGGGTGGTGGGAACGGATGAAGGCAGCATGTATGAATATGTGCATGTGTATAAATGTATATATGTGTGTATACATTGAAATGTATAGGTATGTATATGTGCATGTGTGGGCATTTATGTAAATACATGCGTATGTGGGTGGGTTGGGAAATTTTTCGTCCGTTTCTTTGCGCTACCTCACTAACTTGGGAAATAGCGACAAAGTATGATAAAATGATATATATGTTTTTATACGTTGAAATGTATAGATATGTATATGTGCGTGTGTGGATGTTTATGTATATACATTTGTATGTGCATGGGTTGGGCTATTCTTTCATCTGTTTCCTTGCGCTACTTCACTAACTCAGGAGACAGCGACAAAGTATAATATGAAAAAAATATAAATGTACAAATGGGAACATCAGTGAAGGTGGCTAATGGGTAGGTTATAACAAGTAGTGGTGAAGTGAGAAGGAGATGAAGTGAGTAATATGAAGTTTTGTTGAGGATGTTTTATGATAGAGTGGCTGATATAGGGTGTTTTGGTCGAGGTGGTGTGCGAAGTGAGAGGGTCAGGGAGGTTAGTAAATAGAGAATAGGTAGAGAAAGCTTTGCGGAAGATGAAAGCTGACAAGGCGGTGGGTTTGGATGTTATTGCAGAGGAATTTATTAAAAATGGGGTGATTGTGTTGTCGATGGTTGGTGAGGATATTCAATGTATGTATGGTTCATGGTGAAGTGCCTGATGATTGGCAGAATGTATGCATAGTGCCATTGTACAAAGGCAAAGTGGATAAAGGTGAGTATTCAGATTACAGAGGTATAAGTTTGTTGAGTATTCCTGGGAAATTATATGGGATGGTATTGATTGAGAGGGTGAAAGCATGTACAGAGCATCAAATTTGGGAAGAGCAGTGTGGTTTCAGAAGTGGTAGAGGATGTGTGTATCAAGTGTTTTCTTTGAAGAATGTATGTGAGAAATACACAGAAAAACAAATGGATTTATATGTGGCATTTATGGATCTGGAGAAGGCATATGGAAGAGTTGATAGAGATGCTCTGTGGAAGGTACTAAGAGTATATGGTGTGGGAGGTAAGTTGCTAGAAGTGAAAAATTTTAATCTAGGATGTAAGGCATGTGTACATGTAGGAAGAGAGGAAAGTGATTGGTTCATAGTGAATATTTGTTTGTTGCAGGGGTGCATGATGTCTCCCTGGTTGTTTAATTTGTTTGTGGATGGGGTTGTTAGGGAGATGAATGCAAGAGTTTTGGAGAGAAGGGGAAGCATGCAGTTTGTTGTCGATGAGATGGCTTGGAAAGTGAGTCAGTTGTTCACTGATGATGCAATGCTGGTTGCTGATT
Organism: Panulirus ornatus; assembly: GCF_036320965.1. Taxonomy (NCBI): domain Eukaryota; kingdom Metazoa; phylum Arthropoda; class Malacostraca; order Decapoda; family Palinuridae; genus Panulirus; species Panulirus ornatus. The sequence goes on from NC_092224.1 coordinate 43,456,442, forward strand.
CGGGTGAGAAACTGCAGAAGCTGGTGACTGAATTTGGTAAAGTGTGTTAAAGAAGAAAGCTGAGAATAAATGTGAATAAGAGTAAGGTGTTCAGTAGGGTTGAGGGACATTTCATTTGGGAGGTAAGTTTGAATGGAGTAAAAATGGAGGAAGTGAAGTGTTTTAGGTATCTGGGAGTGGATTTAGCAGCAGATGGAACCATGGAAGAGGAAGTAAGTCACAGGGTGGGGGAGGGGGCGAAGTTTCTGGGAGCATTGAATGATATGTGGAAGGCGATAACATTATTTTGGGGAGCAAAAATGGGTATGTTAGAAGGAATAGTGGTTCCAACAATGTTATATGGTTGTGAGGCATTGGCTGTAGATAGGGTTGTGCGGAGGAGGGTGGATGTGTTAGAAATGTATGTGCATTTGGATGGGTTGGGCCATTGTTTCATGTTTTTTTTTTTTTTTTTTTGCTGCCTCACTAAAGTGGGAGACACCAACTAAGTATGATAAAAGAAATAAATGAATAAATATTTATTATATTTTATTATGCTTTGTTGCTGTCTCCTGAGTTAGTGAGGTAGCGCAGGGAAACAGACGAAAGAATGGCCCAACCAACCCACATACACAGGCACATATATACACATGAACACATTCATACTTACTGTACACATTCATATATCCTGCCTTCATCCATTCTCATTACCACCCCACCACACTTGAAATTGCATCCCCTCCCTCTGCACACGTGCTAGGTTGCATTAGGAAAAGACAACAAAGGCCTCATTCATTCACACTCAGTCTCTAGCTGTCATGTGTAATGCACCGAAACCACAGCTCCCTTTCCACATCCAGGCCCCACGAAACTTTCCATGGTTTACCCCAGACACTTCATATGCCCTGGTTCAATCCATTGACAGCACATCGACCCCGATATACCACATCGATCCAATTCACTCTATTCCTTGCACGCCTTTCACCCTCCTGTATGCTCAGGCCCCAATCGCTCAACATATTTTTCACTCCATCTTTCCACCTCCAATCTGGTCTCCCACTTCTTTTCATTCCCTCCACCTCTGACACATATATCCTCTTTGTCAATCTTTCCTCACTCATTCTCTCCATATGACCAAACCTTTTTAATTCACCCTCTTATGCTCTCTCTACCACACTCTTTTTATTACCACACATCTCTCTTACCCTTTCATTACTTTCTCGATCAAAATACCTCACACTGCATATTTTCCTCAGACATCTCATTTCCAACACATCCAACCTCTTCTGCACAACCCTATCTATAGCCCATGCCTCACAACCATATAACATTGTTGGAACCACTCTTCTTTCAAACATGCCCATTTTTGCTCTCCCAGATAATGTTCTGGTCTTCCACACATTCTTCAACACTCCCAGAACCTTTGCCCCCTCCCCCACCTTGTGGCTCACTTCTGCTTCCATGGTTCCATCCACTGCTAAATCCACTCCCAGATATCTAAAATACTTCAATTCCTCTCGTTTTTCTCCACTCAAACTTACCTCCCAATTAACTTGACTCTCAACCCTAATGAACATAATAACCTTGCTCTTATTCACATTTACTCTCAGCTATCTTCTTTCACACACTTTACCAAACTCAGTCACCAACTTCTGCAGTTTCGCCCCTGAATCAGCCACCAGCGCTATATCATCAGCAAACAACAACTGAATTGCTTCCCAAGCCCTCTCATCCACAAAAGACTCCATACTTTGCCCCTCTTTCCAAAACTCTTGCATTTACCTCCCCAACAACCCCATCCATAAACAAATTAAACAGCCATGGAGACATCACGCACCCCTGCTGCAAACCAACATTCACTGGGAACTAACTTGTCCCTGAACCCTGCTGAACCTAATAACCTTGCTCTTACTCACATTTACTCTCAACTTTCTTCATTCACACAATTTCCCAAACTCAGTCACCAACTTTTGCAGTTTTCCTTTGAATCAGCCACTACTGCTGTATCATTAGTGAACAACTGACCCTCTCATCCCCAACAGACTGCGTACTTACCCCTCTCTCCAAAACTCTTGCATTTGTCTCCCTGAGCACCCCATCCATAGACACATTAAACAACCATGGAGACATCACCCACCCTTGCCACAGACTGGCCTTTACTAGGAACCAGTCACTCTCTTCTATTCCTGTTTATACACATGCCTTACACCCTTGATAAATACTTTTCATGTCTTCTCATAACTTACCTTCCACACCATATACTCTTAAGACCTTCCACATAACATCTCTATCAACCCTATCATATGCTTTCTCCAGATCCATCAATATTACATACAAATCCATCTGTTTTTCAAAATATTTCTCATACATTCTTCAGAGTAAGCATCTGATCCACACATCCTCTACCACTTCTGAAACCATACTGCTCCTCCCCAATCTGATGCTCTATACATGCCTTCATCCCCTCAGTCTATACCCTTCCATACAATTTTCCAGGAATACTCAACAACCTTATACCTCTCTAGTATGAACACTCACCTTTATCCCCTTTGCCTTTGTACAGTGGCACTATGCATGCATTTCATCAGTCCTCAGGCACTTCACCATGATCTATACATACACTGAATATCCCTACTGATCTATACATACACTGAATATCCCTACCAACTGATCGACAGTACAGTCACCCTTTTTCATTGGGAATGCCATCTTGTGAAAGAACTTCTCACACCAATAGAGTCTACATTTCTCTGCTACTGGAAGTAGTAGAGCCTCATGCTGCAGGAGTCATTAGAAGGGCCCTATTTAGCACTAGGACACTTTCATAGGAATATATCTTAGGTTAATTATATGAAAATAGAAATTTACACACATGCATTTTGAGAAGGCCGAATCACTGGGAGTATAGTCTCTTCAAAGAACTTATCACTGCAAAGGAGTCCATAATCCCCCTGCTTCTGCCTTTAGCATAGCTTTGAATCTAAAGGAGCCCTGTAAGAAAGGTTTTATGGTTACATATGATTCGTACATTTTTATATATTTTGAATGTTTAAATGTTGCACATATTTTCTTTTCAAGCATTTTTCTTTGGTGTTCCTCACTTGGTAATTGTTTTATTCTTAATGGGCCTTGCCATAATTTTAACCTGTTCAAATTAACATATACACATGGAGAAGATGCTTTCTTGCCATCATTAGTATGGAAATTTGGTATTTGAAGAAGAATATTTAGTCCAGCATTCTTTAGATGAAGTAGGTGACATTTTGGATTCAGTGCAATTTATAGAGAAACAGAAACAGGTATAAGACATGCTTTTAAATGGTTATCTTTAGTGAATAATTGCTAGCAGGTTTAACAGATATTGTTATCAGGAGTTGGGTGATGATTGGGAAGTGTTAGACATTATCCAAACTTATTTGATTAATACCTTAACAGGTTATTGTGGAGGTGGATGAGTGTGAGACTCTCATCGCTAATTTGAGTCTTAAACATGGAATCCTTCAGTCTCAACTTGATCTTCAGTTTGAGTCTGGAAGCCATGTTGCATTTTATACAACTGGAGGGAAGTCCCCTGTCCACTTGTCTGGATATGTCGTATTTGATGATGAAGAAGTTTATGGGGATGAGGAGCAAGATGGAAAGGAAACCTCTGATGAAGGTACAGTAACTTATTATTAGAAGAGCAGTTATCGAAGAGCAGTATGATTGCATCAGAAAACTGCTCTTTCTTTCATTTGAAGTAGGTTGATGCATGCAGAATTCTCCTTGTTTTAGTGTTGAAGGCTCCAGTCACAAACAAAAGTCCACATCAAAACCAGACCATAGTTGAAATATGGAGAGAATCATGAAAGGGAAAAACATAAGGCCAGGGAAAATATATATGAATTTTAGAGGAAATGAAAAACCTGTCTATAAAATGTGCCAGGTCATAGTTATTGGGAAAGACATGAGGTGGAGAGTTTCAAAGCTTCGAGGTAAAGGGAAAGAAACAATTATCAAAACCTATACAAGAGGGAAAGTGAACCAACTTTGTGGCATAGGGTAAGAGGGTCAAGCTTGGAAGTTGGCCTGGGATAGTTTGTAAGTCGGACAGCTTTCAACTCATTTCTGATGAGTACAGATGCAGAGCTAGAACCATCCCACATGTGAGAGCAGTACTCCATACAAGGACAAATCAGTCCTTTATATAAATGCAGCAACTATTCAGAAGAAAAGAAGTTTATGCATCTAAACAGGACGCCCAATTTCCTAGAGGGAGACTTAGCTATTCCTGTAATGTGGGTTTTTCAAGAAACAGTGGATATTAACATAATACCAAGTATGTTCATTGAGTCAGGAGGTGGAATTACAGAATTGTTAAAGGAGAGAGGAGAGTTGTAAGGAGTTTTTGATAGAGATGGGTAGAAACAAGGTTTTAGAGGCATTACACTTAGCTAGATTTTGCCCCCACTGAGAAACCCAGTCCAAGTCTGAGTTTATTGAGGAAGCTGTGTCAAGATGAGATGCAGATCGAGGAAAAGAAGAGGAAATGAATGATGCAATCAGCATCTGGGTATTGCATCATTTTCTTCTGGGAAGTTGCCAAGTGCACACATGTATTATTTCCCTAAAGTATTTGTTTGTACTTGACATTTCTATTTGTGTTGTGGTCTTGTCATGCAGTTGTTGTTTCGTATCCTTAAGTCTGCATTCAAGGTAGAGCTCACTCAAACATTGCAATCAAAGTGCAAGCCAATTTTTTTTTTTCCACATATAATGCAATAGATACAAAACTTTGTTGCTTCTTGTAGTGCCTTGTGCTGGCTTTTCCATCGTTCTCTTGACATGTACTGCTTTGTTAATTTAGAGGGTTATGATGTGACTGACTGTTTACATAAGAAAGATAGACAACAGGAGACCTGATTGGCCCTCAACTAGGTTGTCTAGTAAAAGAAAAAAAAAAAAAAGTTTAACTTGACCACTCAGCAGCTTTTAAAGCTGCACATTAGCCCTCTACTGTCCTTGTTACCACTTGTTTTATGTAGTTTATTTCTGACATGTTTCTCAGAGTATCCCTGAATTTATGAACTGTTTGTCTAAACGACTTTTAAAGGTATTTATAGTCTTAGCATTCATGTTATATGATCGCAAGACATGGGCTATAGATAGGGTTGTGCGGAGGAGGGTGGTTGTGTTGGAAGGGAAATGTTTAAAGACAGTATTAGAGCAGAAGAGGGTGAGTAGAAATGGTTTGGACTTGTGGAGAGAATGAGTGAGGAAAGATTGACAAAGGAGTTATATGTGTCAGAGGTGGAGGGAAGATGGAGAATTGGGAGACCAAATTAGAGGTGGAATGATGGAGTGAAAAAGATTTTGAGTGATTGGGCCCTGAACATACAGGAGGGTTAAAGGCATGCAAGGAATAGAGTGAATTGGAATGATGTGGTATACCAAAGTTGACATACTGTCAGTGGATTGAACCAGGGCGTGTGAAGTGTCTGGGGTAGACCATGGAAAGGTGTGTGGGGCCTGGATGTGGAAAGGGAGGTGTGGTTTCAGTGCATTACACATGACAGCTAGAGACTAAGTGTGAATGAATGTGGCCTGCTTTGTCTTTTCCTGGCACTATCTCACTGGAAAGGGTGGGGGGCTGTGTACTGTTTCATGTGTGGCAGGGTGGCAACAGGAATAGATGAAGGCAGCAAGTATGAATATGTACATGTGTATATATTTATATGTCTGTATATATATATATATATATATATATATATATATATATATATATATATATATATATATATATATATATATATATATATATTGACATCCAAAAGTCTCTCTTTCGCACGCCTGTCAATTAACACGTAATCCAATAACGCTCTCTGGCCATCTCTCCTACTTACATAAGTATACTTATGTATATCTCGCTTTTTAAACCAGGTATTCCCAATCATCAGTCCTTTTTCAGCACATAAATCTACAAGCTCTTCACCATTTCCATTTACAACACTGAACACCCCATGCATACCAATTATTCCCTCAACTGCCACATTACTCACCTTTGCATTCAAATCACCCATCACTATAACCCGGTCTCGTGCATCAAAACCGCTAACACACTCATTTAGCTGCTCCCAAAACACTTGCCTCTCATGATCTTTCTTCTCGTGCCCAGGTGCATATGCACCAATAATCACCCACCTCTCTCCATCAACTTTCAATTTTACCCATATTAATCGAGAATTTACTTTCTTACATTCTATCACATACTCCCACAACTCCTGTTTCAGGAGTATTGCTACTCCTTCCCTTGCTCTTGTCCTCTCACTAACCCCTGACTTCACTCCCCAGACATTTCCAAACCACTCTTCCCCTTTACCCTTGAGCTTCGTTTCACTCAGAGCCAAAACATCCAGGTTCCTTTCCTCAAACATACTACCTATCTCTCCTTTTTTCACATCTTGGTTACATCCACACACATTTAGGCACCCCACTCTGAGCCTTCGAGGAGGATGAGCACTCCCCGCGTGACTCCTTCTTCTGTTTCCCATTTTAGAAAGTTAATACAAGGAGGGGAGGATTTCCGGCCCCCCGCTCCCGTCCCCTCTAGTCGCTTTCTACGACACGCGAGGAATACGTGGGAAGTATTCTTTCACCCCTATCCCCAGGGATAATATACATATATATATACACACACACACACACACACACACACACACACACACGCACACACACACACACACACACACACACACACACACATACATACATATATATACATATGAAAAATGTAAGAAACAATTTAGAAAACAAACTTTTAGCTTGAAATGAATGAAAAAATGAACGTCACATAATGGTTCAACCTCTGGCTATGGAAAAGGAAATGTACAATTTATTCACACAAACGTCAATAGCAGTTCTCATCAATTTCACCACTGAGAGGTGCAACTGGAGGGATGTCTGATCATTATCTTGTGGAGGCTAAGGTGAAGATTAGTATGGGTTTTCAGAAAAGAAGAGTGAATGTTGGGGTGAAGAAGGTGGTGAGAGTAAGTGAGCTTGGGAAGGAGACCTGTGTGAAGAAGTATCAGGAGAGACTGTGTACAGAATGGAAAAAGGTGAGAACAATGGAAGTAAGGGGAGTGGGGGAGGAATGGGATGTATTTAGGGAATCAGTGATGGATTGCGCAAAAGATGCTTGTGGCATGAGAAGAGTGGGAGGTGGGCTGTTTAGAAAGGGTAGTGAGTGGTGGGATGAAGAAGTAAGAGTATTAGTGAAAGAGAAGAGAGAGGCATTTGGACGATTTTTGCAGGGAAAAAATGCAATTGAGTGGGAGAAGTATAAAAGAAAGAGACAGGAGGTCAAGAGAAAGGTGCAAGAGGTGAAAAAAAGGGCAAATGAGAGTTGGGGTGAGAGACTATCAGTAAATTTTAGGGAGAATAAAAAGATGTTCTGGGAGGAGGTAAATAGGGTGCGTAAGACAAGGGAGCAAATGGGAACTTCAGTGAAGGGCGTAAATGGGGAGGTGATAACAAGTGGTGATGTGAGAAGGAGATGGAATGAGTATTTTGAAGGTTTGTTGAATGTGTCTGATGACAGAGTGGCAGATATAGGGTGTTTGGGTCGAGGTGGTGTGCAAAGTGAGAGGGTTAGGGAAAATGATTTGGTAAACAGAGAAGAGGTAGTAAAAGCTTTGCGGAAGATGAAAGCCGGCAAGGCAGCAGGTTTGGATGGTATTGCAGTGGAATTTATTAAAAAAGGGGGTGACTATTGTTGACTGGTTGGTAAGGTTATTTAATGTATGTATGACTCATGGTGAGGTGCCTGAGGATTGGCGGAATGCGTGCATAGTGCCATTGTACAAAGGCAAAGGGGATAAGAGTGAGTGCTCAAATTACAGAGGTATAAGTTTGTTGAGTATTCCTGGTAAATTATATGGGAGGGTATTGATTGAGAGGGTGAAGGCATGTACAGAGCATCAGATTGGGGAAGAGCAGTGTGGTTTCAGAAGTGGTAGAGGATGTGTGGATCAGGTGTTTGCTTTGAAGAATGTATGTGAGAAATACTTAGAAAAGCAAATGGATTTGTATGTAGCATTTATGGATCTGGAGAAGGCATATGATAGAGTTGATAGAGATGCTCTGTGGAAGGTATTAAGAATATATGGTGTGGGAGGCAAGTTGTTAGAAGCAGTGAAAAGTTTTTATCGAGGATGTAAGGCATGTGTACGTGTAGGAAGAGAGGAAAGTGATTGGTTCTCAGTGAATGTAGGTTTGCGGCAGGGGTGTGTGATGTCTCCATGGTTGTTTAATTTGTTTATGGATGGGGTTGTTAGGGAGGTAAATGCAAGAGTCTTGGAAAGAGGGGCAAGTATGAAGTCTGTTGGGGATGAGAGAGCTTGGGAAGTGAGTCAGTTGTTGTTCGCTGATGATACAGCGCTGGTGGCGGATTCATGTGAGAAACTGCAGAAGCTGGTGACGGAGTTTGGTAAAGTGTGTGGAAGAAGAAAGTTAAGAGTAAATGTGAGTAAGAGCAAGGTTATTAGGTACAGTAGGGTTGAGGGTCAAGTCAATTGGGAGGTTAGTTTGAATGGTGAAAAACTGGAGGAAGTGAAGTGTTTTAGATATCTGGGAGTGGATCTGTCAGCGGATGGAACCATGGAAGCGGAAGTGGATCATAGGGTGGGGGAGGGGGCGAAAATTTTGGGAGCCTTGAAAAATGTGTGGAAGTCGAGAACATTATCCCGGAAAGCAAAAATGGGTATGTTTGAAGGAATAGTAGTTCCAACAATGTTGTATGGTTGCGAGGCGTGGGCTATGGATAGAGTTGTGCGCAGGAGGATGGATGTGCTGGAAATGAGATGTTTGAGGACAATGTGTGGTGTGAGGTGGTTTGATCGAGTAAGTAACGTAAGGGTAAGAGAGATGTGTGGAAATAAAAAGAGCGTGGTTGAGAGAGCAGAAGAGGGTGTTTTGAAATGGTTTGGGCATATGGAGAGAATGAGTGAGGAAAGATTGACCAAGAGGATATATGTGTCGGAGGTGGAGGGAACGAGGAGAAGAGGGAGACCAAATTGGAGGTGGAAAGATGGAGTGAAAAGGATTTTGTGTGATCGGGGCCTGAACATGCAGGAGGGTGAAAGGAGGGCAAGGAATAGAGTGAATTGGAGCGATGTGGTATACAGGGGTTGACGTGCTGTCAGTGGATTGAATCAAGGCATGTGAAGCGTCCGGGGTAAACCATGGAAAGCTGTGTAGGTATGTATATTTCCGTGTGTGGACGTGTGTATGTACATGTGTATGGGGGGGTTGGGCCATTTCTTTCGTCTGTTTCCTTGTGCTACCTCGCAAACGCGGGAGACAGCGACAAAGTATAAAAAAAAAAATATATATATATATATATATATATATATATATATATATATATATATATAAAAAGAGGGCAAATGAGAGTTGGGGTGAGAGAGTATCATTAAATTTTAGGGAGAATAAAAAGATGTTCTGGAGGGAGGTAAATAAAGTGCGTAAGACAAGGGAGCAAATGGGAACTTCAGTGAAGGGCGCAAATGGGAAGGTGATAACAAGTAGTGGTGATGTGAGAAGGAGATGGAGTGAGTATTTTGAAGGTTTGTTGAATGTGTTTGATGATAGAGTGGCAGATATAGGGTGTTTTGGTCGAGGTGGTGTGCAAAGTAAGAGGGTTAGGGAAAATGACTTGGTAAACAGAGAAGAGGTAGTAAAAGCTTTGTGGAAGATGAAATCCGGCAAGGCAGCAGGTTTGGATGGTATTACAGTGGAATTTATTAAAAAAGGGGTGACTGTATTATTGACTGGTTGGTAAGGTTATTTAATGTATGTATGACTCATGGTGAGGTGCCTGAGGATTGGCAGAATGCGTGCATAGTGCCATTGTACAAAGCCAAAGGGGATAAGAGTGAGTGCTCAAATTACAGAGGTATAAGTTTGTTGAGTATTCCTGGTAAATTATATGGGAGGGTATTGATTGAGAGGGTGAAGGCATGTACAGAGCAAAAGATTGGGGAAGAGCAGTGTGGTTTCAGAAGTGGTAGAGGATGTGTGGATCAGGTGTTTGCTTTGAAGTATGTATGTGAGAAATACTTAGAAAAGCAAATGGATTTGTATGTAGCATTTATGAATCTGGAGAAGGTATATGATAGAGTTGATAGAGATGCTCTGTGGAAGGTATTAAGAATATATGGTGTGGGAGGCAAGTTCTAGTTAGAAGCAGTGAAAAGTTTTTATCGAGGATGTAAGGCATGTGTACGTGTAGGAAGAGAGGAAAGTGATTGGTTCTCAGTGAATGTAGGTTTGCGGCAGGGGTGTCTGGGGTAAACCATGGAAAGCTGTGTAGGTATGTATATTTTGCGTGTGTGGACGTATATGTATACATGTGTATGAGGCTGGGTTGGGCCATTTCTTTCGTCTGTTTCCTTGCGCTACCTCGCAAACGCGGGAGACAGCGACAAAGCAAAAAAAAAGAATATATATATATATGTATATATATATATATATATATATATATTTTTTTTTTTTTTAAACTATTCGCCATTTCCCGCATTAGCGAGGTAGCGCTAAGAACAGAGGACTGGGCCTTTTTTGGAATATCCTCACCTGGCCCCCCTCTGTTCCTTCTTTTGGAAAATTTAAAAAAAAAAAAACGAGAGGGGAGGAATTCCAGCCCCCCGCTCCCTCCCCTTTTAGTCGCCTTCTACGACACGCAGGGAATACGTGGGAAGTATTCTTAAACCCCTATCCCCAGGGATATATATATATATATATATATATATATATATATATATATATATATATATATATATATATATATAGAGGTTTGCGGCAGGGGTGTGTGATGTCTCCATGGTTGTTTAATTTGTTTATGGATGGGGTTGTTAGGGAGGTAAATGCAAGAGTTTTGGAAAGAGGGGCAAGTATGAAGTCTGTTGGGGATGAGAGAGCTTGGGAAGTGAGTCAGTTGTTGTTCGCTGATGATACAGCGCTGGTGGCTGATTCATGTGAGAAACTGCAGAAGCTGGTGACTGAGTTTGGTAAAGTGTGTGGAAGAAGAAAGTTAAGAGTAAATGTGAATAAGAGCAAGGTTATTAGGTACAGTAGGGTTGAGGGTCAAGTCAATTGGGAGGTGAGTTTGAATGGAGAAAAACTGGAGGAAGTGAAGTGTTTTAGATATCTGGGAGTGGATCTGGCAGCGGATGGAACCATGGAAGCGGAAGTGGATCATAGGGTGGGGGAGGGGGCGAAAATTCTGGGGGCCTTGAAGAATGTGTGGAAGTCGAGAACATTATCTCGGAAAGCAAAAATGAGTATGTTTGAAGGAATAGTGGTTCCAACAATGTTGTATGGTTGCGAGGCGTGGGCTATGGATAGAGTTGTGCGCAGGAGGATGGATGTGCTGGAAATGAGATGTTTGAGGACAATGTGTGGTGTGAGGTGGTTTGATCGAGTGAGTAACGTAAGGGTAAGAGAGATGTGTGGAAATAAAAAGAGCGTGGTTGAGAGAGCAGAAGAGGGTGTTTTGAAGTGGTTTGGGCACATGGAGAGAATGAGTGAGGAAAGATTGACCAAGAGGATATATGTGTCGGAGGTGGAGGGAACGAGGAGAAGAGGGAGACTAAATTGGAGGTGGAAAGATGGAGTGAAAAAGATTTTGTGTGATCGGGGCCTGAACATGCAGGAGGGTGAAAGGAGGGCAAGGAATAGAGTGAATTGGAGCTATGTGGTATACCGGGGTTGACGTGCTGTCAGTGGATTGAATCAAGGCATGTGAAGCGTCTGGGGTAAACCATGGAAAGCTGTGTAGGTATGTATATTTGCGTGTGTGGACGTATGTATATACATGTGTATGGGGGGGGGGGGGTGGGGCCATTTCTTTCGTCTGTTTCCTTGTGCTACCTCGCAAACGCGGGAGACAGCGACAAAGTATAATAAAAAAAAAATAATATATATATATATATATATATATATATATATATATATATATATATATATATATATATATATATACATATATATATATATATATTGCGGAAGATGAAAGCCAGCTAGGCAGCAGGTTTGGATGGTATTGCAGTGGAATTTATTAAAAAAAGTGTATGTATGTATGACTCATGGTGAGGTGCCTGAGGATTGGCGGAATGCGTGCATAGTGCCATTGTACAAAGGCAAAGGGGATAAGAGTGAGTGCTCAAATTACAGAGGTATAAGTTTGTTGAGTATTCCTGGTAAATTATATGGGAGGGTATTGATTGAGAGGGTGAAGGCATGTACAGAGCATCAGATAGGGGAAGAGCAGTGTGGTTTCAGAAGTGGTAGAGGATGTGTGGATCAGGTGTTTGCTTTGAAGAATGTATGTGAGAAATACTTAGAAAAGCAAATGGATTTGTATGTAGCATTTATGGATCTGGAGAATGCATATGATAGAGTTGATAGAGATGCTCTGTGGAAGGTATTAAGAATATATGGTTTGGGAGGCAAGTTGTTAGAAGCAGTGAAAAGTTTTTATCGAGGATGTAAGGCATGTGTACATGCAGGAAGAGAGGAAAGTGATTGGTTCTCAGTGAATGTCGGTTTGCGGCAGGGGTGTGTGATGTCTCCATGGTTGTTTAATTTGTTTATGGATGGGGATGTTAGGGAGGTGAATGCAAGAGTTTTGGAAAGGGGCAAGTATGAAGTCTGTTGTGAATGAGAGAGCTTGGGAAGTGAGTAAGTTGTTATTCGCTGATGATACAGCGCTGGTGGCTGATTCATGTGAGAAACTGCAGAAGCTGGTGACTGAGTTTGGTAAAGTGTGTGAAAGAAGAAAGTTAAGAGTAAATGTGAATAAGAGCAAGGTAATTAGGTACAGTAGGGTTGAGGGTCAAGTCAATTGGGAGGTAAGTTTGAATGGAGAAAAAGTGGAGGAAGTAAAGTGTTTTAGATATCTGGGAGTGGATCTGGCAGCGGATGGAACCATGGAAGCGGAAGTGGATCATAGGGTGGGGGAGAGGGCGAAAATCGTGGGAGCCTTGAAGAATGTGTGGAAGTCGAGAACATTATCTCGGAAAGCAAAAATGGGTATGTTTGAAGAAATAGTGGTTCTAACAATGTTGTATGGTTGCGAGGCGTGGGCTATGGATAGAGTTATGCGCAGGAGGATGGATGTGCTGGAAATGAGATGTTTGAGGACAATGTGTGGTGTGAGGTGGTTTGATCGAGTAAGTAACGTAAGGGTAAGAGAGATGTGTGGAAATAAAAAGAGCGTGGTTGAGAGAGCAGAAGAGGGTGTTTTGAAATGGTTTGGGCACATGGAGAGAATGAGTGAGGGAAGATTGACCAAGAGGATATATGTGTCTGAGGTGGAGGGAACGAGGAGAAGTGGGAGACCAAATTGGAGGTGGAAAGATAGAGTGGAAAAGATTTTGTGTGATCGGGGCCTGAACATGCAAGAGGGTGAAAGGCAGGCAAGGAATAGAGTGAATTGGATTGACGTGGTATACCGGGGTTCACGTGCTGTCAGTGGATTGAATCAGGGCATGTTAAGTGTCTGGGGTAAACCATGGAAAGCTGTGTAGGTATGTATATTTTGCGTGTGTGGACGTATATATATACATGTATATGAGGGTGGGTTGGGCCATTTCTTTCGTCTGTTTCCTTGCGCTACCTCGCAAACACGGGAGACCGACAAAGCAAAAAAAAAAAAAACTATATATATATATATATATATATATATATATATATTATTATTATTATTATTATACTTTGTCGCTGTCTCCCGCGTTTGCGAGGTAGCGCAAGGAAACAGACGAAAGAAATGGCCCAACCCCCCCCATACACATGTATATACATACTTCCACACACGCAAATATACATACCTACACAGCTTTCCATGGTTTACCCCAGACGCTTCACATGCCTTGATTCAATCCACTGACAGCACGTCAACCCCGGTATACCACATCGCTCCAATTCACTCTATTCCTTGCCCTCCTTTCACCCTCCTGCATGTTCAGGCCCCGATCACACAAAATCTTTTTCACTCCATCTTTCCACCTCCAATTTGGTCTCCCTCTTCTCCTCGTTCCCTCCACCTCCGACACATATATCCTCTTGGTCAATCTTTCCTCACTCATTCTCTCCATGTGCCCAAACCACTTCAAAACACCCTCTATTGCTCTCTCAATCACGCTCTTTTTATTTCCACACATCTCTCTTACCCTTACGTTACTCACTCGATCAAACCACCTCACACCACACATTGTCCTCAAACATCTCATTTCCAGCACATCCATCCTCCTGCGCACAACTCTATCCATAGCCCACGCCTCGCAACCATACAACATTGTTGGAACCACTATTCCTTCAAACATACCCATTTTTGCTTTCCGAGATAATGTTCTCGACTTCCACACATTCTTCAAGGCCCCCAGAATTTTCGCCCCCTCCCCCACCCTATGATCCACTTCCGCTTCCATGTTTCCATCCGCTGCCAGATCCACTCCCAGATATCTAAAACACTTCACTTCCTCCAGTTTTTCTCCATTCAAACTCACCTCCCAATTGACTTGACCCTCAACCCTACTGTACCTAATAACCTTTCTCTTATTCACATTTACTCTTAACTTTCTTCTTCCACACACTTTACCAAACTCAGTCACCAGCTTCTGCAGTTTCTCACATGAATCAGCCACCAGCGCTGTATCATCAGCGAACAACAACTGACTCACTTCCCAAGCTCTCTCATCCCCAACAGACTTCATACTTGCCCCTCTTTCCAAAACTCTTGCATTTACCTCCCTAACAACCCCATCCATAAACAAATTAAACAACCATGGAGACATCACACACCCCTGCCGCAAACCTACATTCACTGAGAACCAATCACTTTCCTCTCTTCCTACACGTACACATGCCTTACATCCTCGATAAGAACTTTTCACTGCTTCTAACAACTTGCCTCCCACACCATATATTCTTAATACCTTCCGCAGAGCATCTCTATCAACTCTATCATATGCCTTCTCCAGATCCATAAATGCTACATACAAATCCATTTGCTTTTCTAAGTATTTCTCACATACATTCTTCAAAGCAAACACCTGATCCACACATCCTCTACCACTTCTGAAACCACACTGCTCTTCCCCAATCTGATGCTCTGTACATGCCTTCACCCTCTCAATCAATACCCTCCCATATAATCTCCCAGGAATACTCAACAAACTTATACTTCTGTAATTTGAGCACTCACTTTTATCCCCTTTGCCTTTGTACAATGGCACTATGCACGCATTCCGCCAATCCTCAGGCACCTCACCATGAGTCATACATACATTAAATAACCTTACCAAACAGTCAACAATACAGTCACCCCCTTTTTTAATAAATTCCACTGCAATACCATCCAAACCTGCTGCCTTGCCGGCTTTCATCTTCCGCAAAGCTTTCACTACCTCTTCTCTGTTTAACAAATCATTTTCCCTAACCCTCTCACTTTGCACACCACCTCGACCAAAACACCCTATATCTGCCACTCTATCATCAAACACATTCAACAAACCTTCAAAATACTCACTCCATCTCCTTCTCACATCACCACTACTTGTTATCACCTCCCCATTTGCGCCCTTCACTGAAGTTCCCATTTGCTCTCTTGTCTTACGCACTTTATTTACCTCCTTCCAGAACATCTTTTTATTCTCCCTAAAATTTAATGATACTCTCTCACCCCAACTCTCATTTGCCCTTTTTTTCACCTCTTGCACCTTTCTCTTGACCTCCTGTCTCTTTCTTTTATACATCTCCCACTCAATTGCATTTTTTCCCTGCAAAAATCGTCCAAATGCCTCTCTCTTCTCTTTCACTAATACTAATATATATATATATATATATATATATATATATATATATATATATATATATATATATATATATATATATATATTGCGGAAGATGAAAGCCGGCAAGGCAGCAAGTTTGGATGGTATTCCAGTGGAATTTATTAAAAAAAGTGTATGTATGTATGACTCATGGTGAGGTGCCTGAGGATTGGCGGAATGCGTGCATAGTGCCATTGTACAAAGGCAAAGGGGATAAGAGTGAGTGCTCAAATTACAGAGGTATAAGTTTGTTGAGTATTCCTGGTAAATTATATGGGAGGGTATTGATTGAGAGGGTGAAGGCATGTACAGAGCATCAGATTGGGGAAGAGCAGTGTGGTTTCAGAAGTGGTAGAGGATGTGTGGATCAGGTGTTTGCTTTGAAGATTGTATGTGAGGAATAACTAGAAAAGCAAATGGATTTGTATATAGTATTTATGGATTTTTTTCATACATAGTGCTTTGACAAGAAAATAGTGAAATTGGAAAAAATGTAGCTTAGACATTGAAGCTTATTGATACAGTGGTTAAATTGATGAGAACTACTATTGACGTTTGTGTAAATAAATTATACATTTCCTTTTTCCATAGCCAGAGGTTGAACCAGTATGTGACATTCATTTTTCATTTCATTTCAAGCTAGAAGTTTCAGTTTTCTAAATTGTTTCTTACATTTTTAATATGTATATATATATGTATGTGTGTGTGTGTGTATATGTGCGTATGTGTGTGTATGTGTATATATATATATATATATATATATATATATATATATATATATATATATATATATATATATATATATATTTTTTTTTTTTTTTTTTTTTTATACCATTTGTCATTTCCCGCTTTAGCGAGGTAGCGTTAAGAATAGAGGACTGGGCCTTTGAGGGAATATCCTCACCTGGCCCCCTTCTCTGTTCCTTCTTTTGGAAAATTAAAAAAAAATGAGAGGGGAGGATTTCCAGCCCCCCGCTCCCTTCCCTTTTAGTCGCCTTCTACGACACGCAGGGAATACGTGGGAAGTATTCTTTCTCCCCTATCCCCAGGGATATATATATATATTATCCCTGGGGATAGGGGTGAAAGAATACTTCCCACGCATTCCTCGCGTGTCATAGAAGGTGACTAGAGGGGACGGGAGCGGGGGGCCAGAAATCCTCCTCACCTTGTACTTTTTTAACTTTCTAAAATGGGAAACAGAAGAAGGAGTCACGCGGGGAGTGCTCATCCTCCCCGAAGGCTGAGATTGGGGTGCCTAAATGTGTGTGGATGTAACCAAGATGTGAAAAAAGGAGAGATAGGTAGTATGTTTGAGGAAAGGAACCTGGATGTTTTGGCTCTGAGTGAAACAAAGCTCAAGGGTAAAGGGGAAGAGTGGTTTGGGAAGGTCTTGGGAGTAAAGTCAGGGGTTAGTGAGAAGACAAGAGCAAGGGAAGGAGTAGCAATACTCCTGAAACAGGAGTTGTGGGAGTATGTGATAGAATGTAAGAAAGTAAATTCTCGATTAATATGGGTAAAACTGAAAGTTGATGGAGAGAGGTGGGTGATTATTGGTGCATATGCACCTGGGCATGAGAAGAAAGATCATGTGAGGCAAGTGTTTTGGGAGCAGCTGAATGAGTGTGTTAGTGGCTTTGATGCACGAGACCGGGTTATAGTGATGGGTGATTTGAATGCAAAGGTGAGTAATGTGGCAGTTGAGGGAATAATTGGTACACATGGGGTGTTGAGTGTTGTAAATGGAAATGGTGAAGAGCTTGTAGATTTATGTGCTGAAAAAGGACTGATGATTGGGAATACCTGGTTTAAAAAGCGAGATATACATAAGTATACTTATGTAAGTAGGAGAGATGGCCAGAGAGCATTATTGGATTACGTGTTAATTGACAGGCGCGCGAAAGAGAGACTTTTGGATGTTAATGTGCTGAGAGGTGCAACTGGAGGGATGTCTGATCATTATCTTGTGGAGGCTAAGGTGAAGATTTGTATGGGTTTTCAGAAAAGAAGAGTGAATGTTGGGGTGAAGAGGGTGGTGAGAGTAAGTGAGCTTGGGAAGGAGACTTGTGTGAGGAAGTACCAGGAGAGACTGAGTACAGAATGGAAAAAGGTGAGAACAATGGAAGTAAGGGGAGTGGGGGAGGAATGGGATGTATTTAGGGAATCAGTGATGGATTGCGCAAAAGATGCTTGTGGCATGAGAAGAGTGGGAGATGGGTTGATTAGAAAGGGTAGTGAGTGGTGGGATGAAGAAGTAAGAGTATTAGTGAAAGAGAAGAGAGAGGCATTTGGACGATTTTTGCAGGGAAAAAATGCAATTGAGTGGGAGATGTATAAAAGAAAGAGACAGGAGGTCAAGAGAAAGGTGCAAGAGGTGAAAAAAAGGGCAAATGAGAGTTGGGGTGAGAGAGTATCATTAAATTTTAGGGAGAATAAAAAGATGTTCTGGAAGGAGGTAAATAAAGTGCGTAAGACAAGGGAGCAAATGGGAACTTCAGTGAAGGGCGCAAATGGGGAGGTGATAACAAGTAGTGGTGATGTGAGAAGGAGATGAAGTGAGTATTTTGAAGGTTTGTTGAATGTGTTTGATGATAGAGTGGCAGATATAGGGTGTTTTGGTCGAGGTGGTGTGCAAAGTGAGAGGGTTAGGGAAAATGATTTGGTAAACAGAGAAGAGGTAGTAAAAGCTTTGCGGAAGATGAAAGCCGGCAAGGCAGCAGGTTTGGATGGTATTGCAGTGGAATTTATTAAAAAAGGGGGTGACTGTATTGTTGACTGGTTGGTAAGGTTATTTAATGTATGTATGACTCATGGTGAGGTGCCTGAGGATTGGCGGAATGCGTGCATAGTGCCATTGTACAAAGGCAAAGGGGATAAGAGTGAGTGCTCAAATTACAGAGGTATAAGTTTGTTGAGTATTCCTGGGAGATTATATGGGAGGGTATTGATTGAGAGGGTGAAGGCATGTACAGAGCATCAGATTGGGGAAGAGCAGTGTGGTTTCAGAAGTGGTAGAGGATGTGTGGATCAGGTGTTTGCTTTGAAGAATGTATGTGAGAAATACTTAGAAAAGCAAATGGATTTGTATGTAGCATTTATGGATTTGGAGAATGCATATGATAGAGTTGATAGAGATGCTCTGTGGAAGGTATTAAGAATATATGGTTTGGGAGGCAAGTTGTTAGAAGCAGTGAAAAGTTTTTATCGAGGATGTAAGGCATGTGTACATGCAGGAAGAGAGGAAAGTGATTGGTTCTCAGTGAATGTAGGTTTGCGGCAGGGGTGTGTGATGTCTCCATGGTTGTTTAATTTGTTTATGGATGGGGATGTTAGGTAGGTGAATGCAAGAGTTTTGGAAAGAGGGGCAAGTATGAAGTCTGTTGTGGATGAGAGAGCTTGGGAAGTGAGTCAGTTGTTATTCGCTGATGATACAGCGCTGGTGGCTGATTCATGTGAGAAACTGCAGAAGCTGGTGACTGAGTTTGGTAAAGTGTGTGAAAGAAGAAAGTTAAGAGTAAATGTGAATAAAAGCAAGGTAATTAGGTACAGTAGGGTTGAGGGTCAAGTCAATTGGAAGGTAAGTTTGAATGGAGAAAAAGTGGAGGAAGTAAAGTGTTTTAGATATCTGGGAGTGGATCTGGCAGCGGATGGAACCATGGAAGCGGAAGTGGATCATAGGGTGGGGGAGAGGGCGAAAATCCTGGGGGCCTTGAAGAATGTGTGGAAGTCGAGAACATTATCTCGGAAAGCAAAAATGGTTATGTTTGAAGGAATAGTGATTCCAACAATGTTGTATGGTTGCGAGGCGTGGGCTATAGATAGAGTTGTGCGCAGGAGGATGGATGTGCTGGAAATGAGATGTTTGAGGATAATGTGTGGTGTGAGGTGGTTTGATCGAGTAAGTAACGTAAGGGTAAGAGAGATGTGTGGAAATAAAAAGAGCGTGGTTGAGAGAGCAGAAGAGGGTGTTTTGAAATGGTTTGGGCACATGGAGAGAATGAGTGAGGAAAGATTGACCAAGAGGATATATGTGTCTGAGGTGGAGGGAACGAGGAGAAGTGGGAGACCAAATTGGAGGTGGAAAGATGGAGTGAAAAAGATTTTGTGTGATCGGGGCCTGAACATGCAGGAGGGTGAAAGGCGGGCAAGGAATAGAGTGAATTGGATCGATGTGGTATACCGGGATTGACGTGCTGTCAGTGGATTGAATCAGGGCATGTGAAGTGTCTGGGGTAAACCATGGAAAGCTGTGTAGGTATGTATATTTTGCGTGTGTGGATGTATTTATATACATGTGTATGAGGGTGGGTTGGGCCATTTCTTTCGTCTGTTTCCTTGCGCTACCTCGCAAACGCGGGAGACAGCGACAAAGCAAAAAAAAAATATATATATATATATGTATATATATATATATATATATATATATATATATATATATATATATATATATATATATATATATATATATTGCGGAAGATGAAAGCCGGCAAGGCAGCAGGTTTGGATGGTATTGCAGTGGAATTTATTAAAAAAAGTGTATGTATGTATGACTCATGGTGAGGTGCCTGAGTATTGGCGGAATGCGTGCATAGTGCCATTGTACAAAGGCAAAGGGGATAAGAGTGAGTGCTCAAATTACAGAGGTATAAGTTTGTTGAGTATTCCTGGTAAATTATATGGGAGGGTATTGATTGAGAGGGTGAAGGCATGTACAGAGCATCAGATTGGGGAAGAGCAGTGTGGTTTCAGAAGTGGTAGAGGATGTGTGGATCAGGCGTTTGCTTTGAAGAATGTATGTGAGAAATACTTAGAAAAGCAAATGGATTTGTATGTAGCATTTATGGATCTGGAGAATGCATATGATAGAGTTGATAGAGATGCTCTGTGGAAGGTATTAAGAATATATGGTTTGGGAGGCAAGTTGTTAGAAGCAGTGAAAAGTTTTTATCGAGGATGTAAGGCATGTGTACATGTAGGAAGAGAGGAAAGTGATTGGTTCTCAGTGAATGTAGGTTTGCGGCAGGGGTGTGTGATGTCTCCATGGTTGTTTAATTTGTTTATGGATGGGAAGTTAGGGAGGTGAATGCAAGAGTTTTGGAAAGAGGGGCAAGTATGAAGTCTGTTGTGGATGAGAGAGCTTGGAAAGTGAGTAAGTTGTTATTCGCTGATGATACAGCGCTGGTGGCTGATTCATGTGAGAAACTGCAGAAGCTGGTGACTGAGTTTGGTAAAGTGTGTGAAAGAAGAAATTTAAGAGTAAATGTGAATAAGAGCAAGGTAATTAGGTACAGTAGGGTTGAGGGTCAAGTCAATTGGGAGGTAAGTTTGAATGGAGAAAAACTGGAGGAAGTAAAGTGTTTTAGATATCTGGGAGTGGATCTGGCAGCGGATGGAACCATGGAAGCGTAAGTGGATCATAGGGTGGGGGAGAGGGCGAAAGTCCTGGGAGCCTTGAAGAATGTGTGGAAGTCGAGAACATTATCTTGGAAAGCAATAATGGGTATGTTTGAAGGAATAGTGGTTCCAACAATGTTGTATGGTTGCGAGGCGTGGGCTATAGATAGAGTTGTGCGCAGGAGGATGGATGTGCTGGAAATGAGATGTTTGAGGATAATGTGTGGTGTGAGGTGGTTTGATCGAGTAAGCAACGTAAGGGTAAGAGAGATGTGTGGAAATAAAAAGAGCGTGTTTAAGAGAGCAGAAGAGGGTGTTTTGAAATGGTTTGGTCACATGGAGAGAATGAGTGAGGAAAGATTGACCAAGAGGATATATGTGTCGGAGGTGGAGGGAACGAGGAGAAGTGGGAGACCAAATTGGAGGTGGAAAGATGGAGTGAAAAAGATTTTGTGTGATCGGGGCCTGAACATGCAGGAGGGTGAAAGGCGGGCAAGGAATAGAGTGAATTGGATTGATGTGGTATACCGGGGTTGACGTGCTGTCAGTGGATTGAATCAGGGCATGTGAAGCGTCTGGGGTAAACCATGGAAAGCTGTGTAGGTATGTATATTTGCGTGTGTGGACGTATGTATATACATGTGTATGGGGGTGGGTTGGGCCATTTCTTTCGTCTGTTTTCTTGCGCTACCTCGCAAATGCGGGAGACAGCGACAAAGCAAAAAAAAAAAATGTACGTATACATTGAAATGTACATGTATTCATATGTGCTTGTGTGGGCATTTATGTGCATAAATGTGCATGTGGGTGGTTTGGGCTGTTCCTCGTCTGTTTCCTTGCGCTACGTCACTAACGCGGGGGATGGGGATTAAGTATAATGAAAATGAATAAGATAGATAGCATTCACTATGTCTGATGATAACTTATTCCAACGAACCTACGGAAAAAGCAGCCTTTTCCCACATCCGTACTACATCTCTTAGTTTTGAGTTTTATTCCATTTGTCTTGGTAACCGTATTTTCTTGTGTTTTGAAAAGTTCATGATTTACTATGTCAAACCTGTTCAGAATTTAGAACACTTGGATTAAGTCACTGCAAAGCATACGTTTTTTTTTTTTATGGAAGAAGAGATTCACTTGTTTTATTCTCTTCGTATGCCAGATTTCTAAGGGATGGGATCAATTTTGTTGTGCTTTTTTGGACTTGCTCTAATTTTTCCTCGTCTTTATAGTTTTAGGACCAAGACTGAATTGCATATTCAAGGTATGGTCTTACTAGAGAATTTAGTGTGAGAATTGTTTCTTTTGTCTTGTAATCTATGTTCCTGGCTATGAAACCTAACATTTGGTTGATTTTTTTACGTGCTGTTTGACGCTCTAGTATACTTCAGATTGTTGCTGATGTTAACTCCAAGGTCCTTTTCTTCATTTAGTCTAGTTAGAGAGTTTCTGATTAGTTCGTAGTTGTAACATGTATTCTTGTCTTCAAATGCATAACTTTATGCTTGTCTACATCAACCTTCATTTGCCTTCTGTCTGACTATTATGCTAGTAGGTTAATCTAACTTTGAATCATTTTGCAATCTTGCCTGTTTACAGCTCTATCTCTTAGTTTAGAATTGTCAGCAAATTTGGAGATTACAGATATGAGACCAAGTTCTAGGTCATTAATGTATATTTTCAAAAGAATTTGGCCTAGGACTGACCTCTGTGGCTCACCACTCGTTACGTCTCGCCAATGTGAGACTTTGGTGTTTAATACTACACACTGCTTTCTTCTTGTACACCAGTTTCTGATTCCATGTGCTTTGAGTTGATGTGAAAGCCTTTTGTGAGGTACTTTATTGAATGCCTTTTGGAAATCTGAATATACTACATCAGACAGTACTTTTATGTCCCAATTATGATTCATAACAAAAAAATTCCAGCAAATTTGTCAAGGAGGATCTCCTGTTGTGGAAACTGTGTTGGTTGTCCGATATGATTTTGTGATCTGGAAACAGGACAATTTTATGTGTTATTTTTTCCATCATTTTACCAAACACTGACTTAAGGCTAATTTGGTGGTAGTTCAAGACACACTCTTGATTTATTTATATTCATTTTGCTTTATCGCTGTCTCCCGCGTTAGCGAGGTAGCGCAAGGAAACAGACGAAAGAATGGCCTAACCCAACCACTTCGTACTTGTACACATGCCCTACATCGTCAATAAAAACTTTTCACTGCTTCTAACAACTTGCCTCCTACACCATATATTCTTAATACCTTCCACAGAGCATCTCTGTCAACTCTATCATATGCCTTCTCCAGATCCATAAATGCTACAAACAAATCCATTTGCTTTTCTAAGTATTTCTCACATACATTTTTCAAAGCAAAGACCTGATCCACATGTCCTCTACCACTTCTGAAATCACACTGCTCTTCCCCAATCTCATGCTCTGTACATGCTTTTACCCTCTCAATCAATACCCTCCCATATAATTTCCCAGGATTACTCAACAAATGTATACCTCTGTGATTTGAGCACTCACTCTTATTCCCTTTGCCTTTGTACAATGGCACTCTGCAATCATTCTGCCAATGCTCAGGCACCTCACCATGAGTCATACATACATTAAATAACCTTACCAACCAGTCAACATTACAGTCACCCCCTTTTTTTAATAAATTCCACTGCAATACCATCCAAACCTGCTGCCTTGCCAGCTTTCATCTTCTGCAAAGCTTTTACTACCTCCTCTCTATTTACCAAATCATTCTCCCTAACCATCTCACTTCGCACACCACCTCGGCCAAACCACCATATATCTGCTACTCTATCATCAAACACATTCAACAAACCTTCAAAATACTCACTTCATCTCCTTCTCACATCACCACTACTTGTTATCACCTCCCCATTAGCCCCCTTCACCGGTGTTCCCATTTGTTCTCTTCTCTTACCCATTTTATTTACCTCCTTCCAAAACATCTTTTTATTGTCCCAAAAATTTAATGATACTCTCTCACTCCTACTCTCATTTGCTCTCTATTTTGCCTCTTGCAGCTTTCTCTTGACCTCCTGCCTCTTTCTTTTATACATCTCCCAGTCATTTGCATTATTTCCCTGCAAATATCATCCAAATGCCTCTCTCTTCTCTTTCACTAATAATCTTACTTCTCCATCCCACCACTCACTACCCTTTCTAATCTCCCCACCTCCCACGCTTCTCATGCCACAAGCATCTTTTGCACAAGGCATCACTGCTTCTCTAAATACATCCCATTCCTACCCCACTCCCCTTGCGTCCTTTGTTCTCACCTTTTTCCATTCTGGACTAGTCTCTCCTGGTACTTCCTCACACAAGTCTTCTTCCCAAGCTCGCTCACTCTCAACACTCTCGTCACTCCAACATTCTCTCTTCTTTTCTGAAAACTTCTACAAGTCCTCACCTTCGCCTCTGCAAGATAATGATTGGTTGCACCTCTCAGCACATTAACATCCAAAAGTCTGTCTTTCGCGCGCCTATCAATTAACACATAATCCAATAACGCTGTCTGGCCATCTCTCCTACTTACATACGTATACTTATGTATATCTCTTTTTAAACCAGGTATTCCCAATCACCATTCCTTTATCAGCACATACATTTACAAGTTCTGCACCATTTCCATTTACAACACTGAACACCCCATGTACACCAATTATTCCCTCATCTGCCACATTACTTACCTTTGCATTCAAATCACCCATCACTATAACCTGGTCTCGTGCATCAAAACTACTAACACACTCACTCAACTGCTCCCAGAACACTTGCCTCTCATGATCTTTCTTCTCATGCCCAGGTGCTTATGCACCAATAATCACCCATCTCTCTCCATCCACTTTCAGGTTTACCCATATCAATCTAGATTTTACTTTCTTACACTCTATCACATACTCCCACCATTCCTGTTTCAGGAGTAGCGCTACTCCTTCCCTTGCTCTTGGCCTCTCAGTAACCCCTGACTTTACTCCCAAGACATTCCCAAACCACTCTTCCCCTTTACCCTTTAGCTTCACTTCACTCAGAGCCAAAACATCCAGGTTCCTTTTCTCAAACATACTACCTATCTCTCCTTTTTATAGTGATGGGTGATTTGAATGCAAAGGTGAGTAATGTGGCAGTTGAGGGAATAATTGGTATACATGGGGTGTTCAGTGTTGTAAATAGAAATGGTGAAGAGCTTGTAGATTTATGTGCTGAAAAAGGACTGGTGATTGGGAATACTTGGTTTAAAAAGTGAGATATACATAAGTATACATATGTAAGTAGGAGAGATGGCCAGAGAGCATTATTGGATTACGTGTTAATTGACAGGCGCGCAAAAGAGAGACTTTTGGATGTAAATGTGCTGAGAGGTGCAACTGAAGGGATGTCTGATCATTATCTTGTGGAGGCTAAGGTGAAGATTTGTATGGGTTTTCAGAAAAGAAGAGTGAATGTTGGGGTGAAGAGGGTGGTGAGAGTAAGTGAGCTTGGGAAGGAGACTTGTGTGAGGAAGTACCAGGAGAGACTGAGTACAGAATGGAAAAAGGTGAGAACAATGGAAGTAAGGGGAGTGGGGGAGGAATGGGATGTATTTAGGGAATCAGTGATGGATTGCGCAAAAGATGCTTGTGGCATGAGAAGCGTGGGAGGTGGGTTGATTAGAAAAGGTAGTGAGTGGTGGGATGAAGAAGTAAGATTATTAGTGAAAGAGAAGAGAGAGGCATTTGAACGATTTTTACAGGGAAAAAATGCAATTGAGTGGGAGATGTATAAAAGAAAGAGACAGGAGGTCAAGAGAAAGGTGCAAGAGGTGAAAAAGAGGGCAAATGAGAGTTGGGGTGAGGGAGTATCATTAAATTTTATTGAGAATAAAAAGATGTTCTGGAAGGAGGTAAATAAAGTGCCAAAGACAAGGGAGCAAATGGGAACTTCAGTGAAGGGCACTAATGGGGAGGTGATAACAAGAAGTGGTGATGTGAGAAGGAGATGGAGTGAGTATTTTGAAGGTTTGTTGAATGTGTTTGATGATAGAGTGGCAGATATAGGGTATTTTGGTCGAGGAGGTGTGCAAAGTTAGAGAAAATGATTTGGTGAACAGAGAAGAGGTAGTAAAAGCTTTGCAGAAGATGAAATCCGGCAAGACAGCAGGTTTGGATGGTATTGCAGTGGAATCTATTAAAAAAAGGGGGTAACTGCATTGTTGACTGGTTGGTAAGGTTATTTAATGT
The DNA here is from genome assembly GCF_036320965.1 of Panulirus ornatus. Lineage (NCBI taxonomy): Eukaryota > Metazoa > Arthropoda > Malacostraca > Decapoda > Palinuridae > Panulirus > Panulirus ornatus. The sequence continues at coordinate 43,482,930 of NC_092224.1, forward strand.
ATGTATGACTCATGGTGAGGTGCCTGAGGATTGGCAGAATGTGTGCATAGTGCCATTGTACAAAGCCAAAGGGGATAAGAGTGAGTGCTCAAATTACAGAGGTATAAGTTTGTTGAGTGTTCCTGGTAAATTATATGGGAGGGTATTGATTGAGAGGGTGAAGGCATGTACAGAGCATCAGATTGGGGAAGAGCAGTGTGGTTTCAGAAGTGGTAGAGGATGTGTGGATCAGGTGTTTGCTTTGAAGAATGTATATGAGAAATACTTAGAAAAGCAAATAGATTTGTATGTAGCATTTATGGATCTGGAGAAGGCATATGATAGAGTTGATAGAGATGCTCTGTGGAAGGTATTAAGAATATATGGTGTGGGAGGCAAGTTGTTAGAAGCAGTGAAAAGTTTTTATCGAGGATGTAAGGCATGTGTACGTGTAGGAAGAGATAAAAAGTGATTGGTTCTCAGTGAATGTAGGTTTGCGGCAGGGGTGTATGATGTCTCCATGGTTGTTTAATTTGTTTATGGATGGGGTTGTTAGGGAGGTGAATGCAAGAGTTTTGGAAAGAGGGGCAAGTATGAAGTCTGTTGTGGATGAGAGAGCTTGGGAAGTGAGTCAGTTGTTGTTTGCTGATGATACAGCGCTGGTGGCTGATTCATGTGAGAAACTGCAGAAGCTGGTGACTGAGTTTGGTAAAGTGTGTGAAAGAAGAAATTTAAGAGTAAATGTGAATAAGAGCAAGGTAATTAGGTACAGTAGGGTTGAGGGTCAAGTCAATTGGGAGGTAAGTTTGAATGGAGAAAAACTGGAGGAAGTAAAGTGTTTTAGATATCTGGGAGTGGATCTGGCAGCGGATGGAAACATGAATGTGGAAGTAAATCATAGGGTGGGGGAAGGGGCGAAAATCCTGGGAGCCTTGAAGAATGTGTGGAAGTCGAGAACATTATCTCGGAAAGCAAAAATGGGTATGTTTGAAGAAATAGTGGTTCCAACAATGTTGTATGGTTGCGAGGCGTGGGCTATGGATAGAGTTGTGCGCAGGAGGGTGGATGTGCTGGAAATGAGATGTTTGAGGACGATGTGTGGTGTGAGGTGGTTTGATCGAGTAAGTAATGTAAGGGTAAGAGAGATGTGTGGAAATAAAAAGAACGTGGTTGAGAGAGCAGAAGAGGGTGTTTTGAAATAGTTTGGGCACATGGAGAGAATGCGTGAGGAAAGATTGACCAAGAGGATATATGTGTCTGAGGTGGAGGGAACGAGGAGAAGTGGGAGACCAAATTGGAGGTGGATAGATGGAGTGAAAAAGATTTTGAGTGATCGGGGCCTGAACATGCAGGAGGGTGAAAGGCGGGCAAGGAATAGAGTGAATTGGATCGATGTGGTATACCGGGGTAGACGTGCTGTCAGTGGATTGAATCAGGGCATGTGAAGCATCTGGGGTAAACCATGGAAAGTTGTGTGGGGCCTGGATGTGGAAAGGGAGCTGTGGTTTCGGGCATTATTGCATGACAGCTAGAGACTGAGTGTGAACGAATGGGGCCTTTGTTTTCTTTTCCTAGCGCTACCTCGCACACATGAGGGGGGAGGGGGATGGTATTCCATGTGTGGCGAGGTGGCGATGGGAATGAATAAAGGCAGACTGTGAATTGTGTGCATGGGTATATATGTATGTGTCTGTGTGTATATATATATATATGTGTACATTGAGATGTATAGGTATATATATTTGCGTGTGTGGATGTGTATGTATATACATGTGTATGGGGGTGGGTTGGGCCATTTCTTTCGTCTGTATCCTTGCGCTACCTCGCAGATGTGGGAGACAGTGACAAAGCAAAATAAAAAAAAAAGATTATTATACTTTGTCGCTGTCTCCCGCGTTAGCAAGGTAGTGCAAGGAAACAGACGAAAGAATGGCCCAACCCAACCACATACACATGTATATACATATACGTCCACACACGCACATATACATACCTATACATCTCAACGGATATATATATATAAGTATATATATAAGTATAGAAAAAAAAAAAAAATATATATATATATATATATATATATATATATATATTTTTGCTTTGTCGCTGTCTCCCGCGTTTGCGAGGTAGCGCAAGGAAACAGACGAAAGAAATGGCCCAACCCACCCCCATACACATGTATATACATACACGTCCACACACGCAAATATACATACACAGCTTTCCATGGTTTACCCCAGACGCTTCACATGCCCTGATTCAATCCACTGACAGCACGTCAACCCTGGTATACCACATCGATCCAATTCACTCTATTCCTTGACCTCCTTTCACCCTCCTGCATGTATATATATACACACACCTACATATACATATATACACATGTACATAATTCATACTGTCTGCCCTTATTTATTCCCGTCGCCACCCAGCCACACATGAAATGATAACCCCTTCCTCTCGCATCTGCGTGAGGTAGCGCTAGGAAAAGACAACAAAGGCCACACTGGTTCACACTCAATCTCTAGCTGTCATGTATAATGCACCGAAACTACAGCTCCCTTTCCACATCCAGGCACTACGGAACTTTCCATTTTTACCCCAGACGCTTCACATGCCCTGGTTCAATCCATTGACAGCACGTCGACCCCGGTATACCACATTGTTCCAGTTCACTCTTTTCCCTGCATGCTTTTCACCCTCCTGCATGTTCAGGCCTCGATCTCTCAAGATATTTTTCACTCCATCTTTCCACCTCCAATTTGGTCTCCCACTTATCCTCGTTCCCTCCACCTCTGACACATATATCCTCTTTTTGAATCTTTCCTCACTCATTCTCTCCATGTGAACATACCATTTCAAAACACCCTCTTCTGCTCTCTCAACCACTTTTTTTTTATTACCACACATCTCTCTTACCCTTTCATTACTTAATCAAACCACCTCACACCACATATTTTCCTCAAACATCTCATTTCCAGCACGTCCACCCCCTCCACAGAACTCTATCTACAGTGCACGCCTCGCAACCATATAACATTGTAGGAACCACTTTTCCTTCATACATACCCATTTTGCTTTCCAAGATAACGTTCTCGACATCCACACATTTTTCAGCGTTCCCAGAACTTTCGCTCCCTCCCCCACCCTATGATTCACTTCCGCTTCCATGGTTCCATCCGCTGCCAAATCCACTCCCAGATATCTAAAACACTTCACTTCCTCCAGTTTTTCTCCATTCAAACTTACCTCCCAGTTGACTTGTCCCTCAACCCTACTGTACCTAATAACACTGCTCTTATTCACATTTACTCTCAGCTTTATTCTTCCACACACTTTACCAAACTTAGTCACCAGCTTCTGCAGTTTCTCACGCGAATCAGCCACCAGCGCTGTATCATCAGTGAACAACAACAGACTGCATACTTGCCCCTCTTTCTAAAACTCTTGCATTCACCTCCCTAACAACCCCATCCATAAACAAATTAAAAAACCATGGAGACGTCACGCACCCCTGCCACAAACCAACATTCACTGAGAACCAATCACTTTCCTCTCTTCCTACTCTCTTCTTACATCCTTGATAAAAACTTTTCACACAGCTTCTAACAACTTACCTCCAACACCATATATTCTTAATACCTTCCACAGAGCATCTCTATCAACTCTATCATATGAATTCTCCAGATCCATAAATGCTACATACAAATCCATTTTCTTTTCTTAGTATTTCTCACATACATTCTTCAAAGCAAACACCTATTCCACACATCCTCTACCACTTCTGAAACCACACTGGTCTTCCCCAATCTGATGCTCTGTACATGCCTTCACCCTTTCAATCAATACCCTCCCATATAATTTCCCAGGAGTACTCAACAAACTAATACCTCTGTAATTTGAGCACTCACTTTTATCCCCTGTGTTAGCAAGTTAGCGCAGGGAAACAGACGAAAGAATGGCCCAACCCACCCACATACACATGTATATACATACATGTCCACACATGCACATATACATACCTCTACATTTCAGCATATACATACATATAAATACACAGACATACACATATATACTCATGTACATAATTCTTACTTGCTGCCTTTATTCATTCCCGTTGCAACCTCGCCACACGTGAAATTTCAACCCTCTTCACCCTGCATGCGCGCGAAATAGCGCTATGGAAAGACAACGAACGCCACACTCGTTCACACTCGGTCTCTAGCTGTCATGTATAATGCCTCGAAACCACAACTCCCTTTCCACATCCAGGATCCACAAAACTTTCCATGGTTTTTCCCAGGCGCTTCACATGCCCTGGTTTAATCCATTGAGAGCATGTTGACCCCAGCATACCACATCGTTCCAGTTCACTCTATTGCTTGCCTGCGTTTCACCTTCCTTCATGTTCAGGCCCCGATCGGCCAAAATCTTTTTTGCTCCATCTTTCCACCTCCAATTTGGTCTCCCACTTCTCGTTCCCTCGACCTCTTGACACATGTATCCTCTTTATCAATCTTTCCTCACTCATTCTTTCCATGTGACCAAACCATTTCAATACACCCTCTTCTGCTCTCTCAGCCACACTCATTTTATTACCACACATCTCTCTTACCCTTTCATTATTCATTCGATCAAACCACCTCACACCATATTGTCCTCAAACATCTCATTTCCAGCACATCCACCCTCCTCCACACAACTGTATCTATAGACCATGCCTCACAACCATATAACATTGTTGGAACCACTATTCCTTCAAATATACTCATTATTGCTTTCTGAGATAATATTCTCGCCGTCCACATATTTTTCAACACTCCCAGAACTTATACCCCCTCCCCCACCCTGTGACTCACTTCCACTTCCATGGTTCCATCCGCTGCCAAATCCACTCCCAGATATCTAACACACATCACTTCCTCCAGTTTTTCTCCAAACTTTCTTCCCAATTGACTTGTCCCTCAACCCTACTGTATCTAATAACCTTGCTCTTATTCACATTTTACTCTCAGCTTTCTTCTTTCACACACTTTACCAAACTCAGTCACCAGCTTCTGCAGTTTCTCGCCCGAATTAGCCACCAGTGCTGTATCATCAGTGGACAACAACTGACTCACGTCCCAAGCTCTCTCATCTCCAACAGACTGCATACTTGCTCCTCTCTTCAAAACTCTTGCATTCACATCCCTAACAACCTTATCCATAAACAAATTAAACAACCATGGAGACATTACGCACCCCTGCTGCAAATTGACATTCACTGGGAACCAATCACTTTCCTCTCATCCTACTCGTACACATGCCTTACATCCTCGATAAAAGCTTTTAACTGTTTCTAGCAACTTACCTCCTACACCATATACTCTTACTACCTTCCATAGAGCATCTCTATCAATTCTATCATATGCCTTTTCCAGATCTATAAATGCTACATACAAATCCATCTGTTTTTCTGATTTTCTCACATACATTCTTCAAAGCAAACACCTGGTCTTTACATCCTCTACCACTTCTGAAACCACACTGCTCCTCCCCAATCTGATGATCTGTACATGCCTTCACCCTCTCAATCAATTTCCTCCCATATAATTTCCCAGGAATACTCAAGAAGCTTATACCTCTGTAATATGAACACTCACCTTTATCCCCTTTGCCTTTGTACAATAGCACTATACATGCATTCCGCCAATCCTCAGGCACTTCACCATGAACCATGTATATATTGAATAGCCTCACCAACCAGTCAACAATACAGTCATCCCCTATTTTGATAAATTCCACTGTAATACAGTCCAAACCCACCACCTTGCCAGCTTTCATCTTCTGCAAAGCTTTCACTACCTCTTCTCTGTTAACCAAATCTTTCTCCCTAACCCTCTCACTTTGAACACCACCTTGACCAAAACACCTTATATCTCTCACTCTATCATCAAACACATTCAACAAACCTTCAAAATACTCACTCCACATCTCTCTCACTTCATCACTACCTGTTTTACCTCCCCATTTGCCCCCTTCACCGATGTTCCCGTTTGTTCTCTTTTCTTACGCATTTAATTTACCTCCTTCCATAACGTTTTTTATTCTCCCTAAAATTTTATGATACTCTCTCACCCCAACTCTCATTTGCCCTCTTTTTCACCTCTTGCATGTTTCTCTAGACCTCTTGCCTCTTTCTTCTATACATCTTTATACATTTGCACTATATCCCTGCAAAAATCGTCCAAATGCCTGTCTCTTCTCTTTCACTAACAATCTTACCTTTTCATACTACCACTCACTACCCTTCCTAATCTGTCCACAGGCATCTTTTGTGCAACCATCACTGCTTCCTTAAATACATCCCATTCCTCCCCACTCCCCTTACGTCACTTGCATTCACCTTTTTCCATTCTGCACTCAATCTCTCGTGGTACTTTGTCACACAAGTCTCTTTTCCAAGCTCACTTACTCTCACCACTTTCTTCACCCCAACATTCTCTCTTCTTTTCTGAAAACCTCTATATATCTTCATCTTTGCCTCCACAAGATAATGATCAGACATCCCTCCAGTTGCCCCTATCAGCACATTAACATCCAAAAGTCTCTCTTTCACGCGCCTATCAATTAACACATAATCCAATGATGCTCTCTGGCCATCTCCCCTACTTACATGCATATACTTATGTATATCTCTCTTTTTAAACTAGGTATTCCAGTGATTCTTGTTAAACTAGGTATTCTCAATCACCAGTCCTTTTTCAGCACACAAATCTACAAGCTCTTCACCATTTCCATTTACAACACTGAACACCCCATGTACACCAATTATACCCTCAACTGCTACATTACTCACCTTTGCATTCAAATCACCCATCACTATAACCTGGTTCTTGTGCATCATTCTGCTAAGACACTCACTGAGCTGCTCCCAAAACACTTGCCTCTCATGATCTTTCTTCTCATCACCAGGTGCATATGCACCAATAGTCACCCATCTCTCTCCATCTACTTATAGTTTTACCCATATCAATCTAGAGTTTACTTTCTTACACTCTATCACATACTCCCACAACTTTAGGAGTATTGCTACTCCTTCCTTTGCTCTTGTCGTCTCGCCAACCCCTAACTTTACACCCAGGACATTCCCAAACCACCCTTTACCTTTACCCTTGAGCTTTATTTCACTCAGAGCCAAAAGATCCAGGTTCTTTTCCCAAAACATACTACCTATCTCTCTTTTTTTCTCGTCTTCGTTACATCCACACACATTTAGATACCCCAATCTGAGCCTCAGAGGAGGATGAGCACTCCCTGCATGACTCCTTCTTCTGTTTCCCCTTTTAGTAAGTTAAAATACAAGGAGGATTGGGTTTTTATTCCCCCCCTCACCATCCCCTTTAGCCGCCATCTACAACACACGGGGAATGCGTGGAAAGTATTCTTTCTCCCCTATTCCCCTAAATTATATTTATATCCCCATATGATTTGGATGGTATTGCAGTGGAATCTATTAAAAAAAGGGGGTGACTGTATTGTTGACTGGTTGGTAAGGTTATTTAATGTATGTATGTCTCCACGGTTGCCCAACCTCCATGGGCAGGTTGGGCAACCGTGGAGACATCGCACGCCCCTGCCGCGGACCTGCATTCGCTGGGAACCAGTCGCTTTCCTCTCTTCCTACTCGTGCACATGACTTGCATCCTCGAGGAAAACTTTTCACTGTTTCTGGCAACTTGCCTCCCACACCATATATTCTTGGTGCTTTCCACGGAGCATCTCTGTCAACTGTGTCATGTGCCTTCTCCGGATCCATAGGTGCTACATACAAATCCATTAGCTTTTCTAAGTAGTTCTTACATACGTTCTTCAAAGCAGGCGCCTGGTCCACGCATCCTCTGCCACTTCTGGGGCCGCGCTGCTCTTCCCCAGTCTGGTGCTCTGTGCATGCCTTCGCCCTCTCAATCAATACCCTCCCATATAATTTACCAGGAATACACAACAAACTTATACCTCTATAATTTAAGCACTCACCTTTGTCCCCTTTGCCCTTGTACAATGTCACTATGTAGGCATTCCACCAATCCTCAGGCACCTCACCATGAGTCATACATACATTAAATAACCTTACCAACCAGTCAACAATACAGTCACCCCCTTTTTTAATAAATTCCACAGCAATACCATCCAACCCCGCTGCCTTGCTGGCTTTCATCTTCCGCAAAGCTTTTACTACCTCTTCTCTGTTTACCAAATCATTTTCCCTAGCCCTCTCACTTTGCACACCACCTCGACCAAAACACCCTATATCTGCCACTCTATCATCAAACACATTCAACAAACCTTCAAAATACTCACTCCATCTCCTTCTCACATCACCGCTATTTGTGATCACCTCCCCATTAGCCCCCTTCACAGAGGTTCCCATTTGTTCCCTTCTCTTATGCACTTTATTTACCTCCTTCCAAAACATCTTTTTATTCTCCCTAAAATTTAGTGATACTCTCTCAACCCAACTCTCATTTGCCCTCTTTTTCACCTCTTGCACCTTTCTCTTGACCTGCCTCTTTCTTTCTTACATCTCCCACTCATTTGCATTATTTCCCTGCAGAAATCATCCAAATGCCTCTCTCTCCTCTTTCACTAATAATCTTACTTCTTCATCCCACCATTCACTACCCTTTCTAATCTGTCCACCTCCCATGCCTCTCATGCCACAAGCATCTTTTGCGCACTCCATCACTGATTCCCTAAATACATCCCATTCCTCCCCCACTCCCCTTACGTCCTTTGTTCTCACCTTTTTCCATTCTGTACTCAGTCTCTCCTGGTACTTCCTCACACAAGTCTCTTTCCCAAGCTCACTTACTCTCACCACTCTCTTCACCCCAACATTCTCTCTTCTTTTCTGAAAACCTCTACAAATCTTCACCCTAGCCTTCACAAGATAATGATCAGAAATCCCTCCAGTTGCACCTCTCAGCACATTAACATGCAAAAGTCTCTCTTTCGCGCACCTATCAATTAACACGTAATCCAATAATGCTCTCTGGCCATCTCTCCTACTTACATACGTATGTTTCTGTATATCTCTCTTTTTAAAATAGGTATTCACAATCACCAGTCCTATTTCAGCACATAGATCTACAAGCTGTTCACCATTTCCATTTACAACACTGAACACCCCATGTATACCAATTATTCCCTCAACTGCCACATTACTCCCCTTTGCATTCAAATCACCCATCACTATAACCCGGT